>NC_086098.1:122825810-123125810 GCF_963921235.1 Mobula hypostoma
AGGGGACGGGAACAGGAGGAGAGAAGGATTTTAGGAAGAGACTGTCAGTTCTCCAAGGGCAGCCGTCACTTCCTCCAGAAGAGCCAGAAGGTTTGGCTAACCTTAAAAGTGCTGATAACTAAACGGAAGCAAAAAATGAAGGTGATATACCTATCTTGAGAAATGTGTGTTATATGGATCTTATATTACTCGATTTAAAAAAAAATCATTTATTCATTCCTTTTTCCCACCTAAATGAGAATATATACATGGGAGGAATAAACAGGGAAATCATTTCTGTGTAATGGACATACACCCGAACCTTGTTATATGCGTCTTCAGACTATGTGGATTCACAGTTATGCGAGGAACCTATTTCCACCAAAGTCTCGTTATATGCATCCAAAACTCAGTTATGCGAGGAGCACCGCCTTCCTGCCAATACAAGTCGCGTTCGCGTGCCTCAGTCTCTCTCCTGCCACTCTCACATTGGTTTTGGCAAGGTGTGGATACGCAATCTTAAATTTCTGTTGGTTTTACCTACAGTGCAGTGATTTTGCGCTTGAAGTATTTAACTATGCCTCCTAAGCGTCCGATGTCATGTCTTGGGCCGTCAGCGAACCGCTTTTAACACCTGAAAAAAAGTTGGAAATTATAAACAACGTGGCATCAGCAGAAGGTAACACAGCTCTGGGACGCCACTGAGAGGAACAGAATCTTGCCTTTAGAGTTCTTTTGTTGCTTGACAATGCGCCAGCCCATCCTAAACATTTGGACAGCCTTCATCGGAAAATAGCAGTGTGTTACCTGCCGCCTAACATAACATCGCTGATTCAACCACTCAACCGGTGTGATCCACATTCAAGGCGTACGTTTTTTTTTACGGTGAACTATCTCTCAGATGTTGCAAGCAACAGACGATTTTGAAAATCCCGGGAGTTTACCAACGGTGAGGGAATGGTGGAAGTTGGAACACTTGGCACAAATGGTGATGGACATGGACCCAAGTTTAGAACGGAGTCAGCATTTCAGTTGTTCCCTGCTGTCAACCCTTCTTCCCGACAAGCAAATTTAAAACAAAATGCTGCCAAGCAAACAACCCTCATCATTTTATGCAAATCGGCAGCACCTTCTGCCAGCAGTCCTAAGAGTTCTGTGAGTCTTCCTTCACCCTTGCTGTGCTTGATATTATCCTGACGTCCACAGCCATCCACCTTATCCGTGTAAAGCTGCCCGACACCACAAAAACCACTCACCTTCCGGAGCCAACACACCTGCCGCTGTTGGTGAGTACTGTACACCAGAGGATGTTAACTTTCTATGATTTATTACATTGAATATTACCTTAAATTTATTAAATATAATATAAATGTTGTTTTGTAGTACTGCTTTTGTGTTTATTGGTATAAAAATGTGAATAAATTACAGATAAAACGTGTTTAGGAAGCCCTCTGGAACGCATCCCTATTTTCTCCATTTAAATAATTATTCACATTATGCGATTTCACATTATGCGTCAACTTCGAGGAACGTATCTCTTGCATATAACAAGGATAGGGTGTAGTTTTTTTAAACTTACTTTTATAGGTACTCCAGCGGGGACCCTCAACTCACAGTTAGGCGGGGCTATCCCCCACGGCTGGACTTTTCTACTAGCCCAACCCAGGGTCATCTAGAGACCCCAGCCTTGGAACCACACCTTCCTTACCTTTCTTTTTATTATTCACTTTTCTTGGTTCTTATTTGTTCAGGGAGTAGATCAATTGAGTTATATTCTGCAAATATCAATGATATACTGACAGATAAATACACTTAAGAAAGTAAGACCATATATTTGGGTATATCCTCAAGAATGGTTGAAAAGAGATAAATATAAATATTTAACGAATGTACTGCTGGTGGCTGGTAAAAAGACCCCTACCAGGAAATGGTTATCACAGGAGATCCCAACTTTAAATGTAAGGATGGAAATTACAATGGACATTTACAAAATGGAGAAGATAACAACATTTGTTAGTCATAAAGTTGGAACAATTTTATTCATACTGGAAAAAATGGTTCAACTAC
This sequence comes from Mobula hypostoma, assembly GCF_963921235.1. Taxonomy (NCBI): domain Eukaryota; kingdom Metazoa; phylum Chordata; class Chondrichthyes; order Myliobatiformes; family Myliobatidae; genus Mobula; species Mobula hypostoma. The sequence continues at coordinate 122,827,857 of NC_086098.1, forward strand.
ATAACATCTTATAGGCCTGATTTTATTCTCACAATCAGTGAATATGTTGCTTGAAAAAAATCACTCCCTACTCTGTACATAGTTTTCTTTTGATTGTTCTTTCTTTCCTCCTCTTTCTATAAGAGTGTACTTCAGATAAATAGTATGTGGAGATTTGTGACAAATATGATTATATGATATATATGTACAGTATCTGAAATACATCCTATGGAAATGTTTGATGAAACTCAATAAAAAATAAATTACAAAAAAAGGAATATTTTCTGGGTTGCAGCACTAATGGAAGATTTGTAATTTAAGTGTTGGCATAAATCTTGCAGTTGTGCAGGTTGCAAAAAATTAGAACTAAAAGAATAAGTAGTGAAATGGAAGACTTGTCTAATCTTTCTGATGACTGTAAAAATTCCATGGTGTTATTTTGAAAAGCTGATTTATCTTGGCTTGTCCTGGCCAATATATCTTTCTGAAGAAAATCGATAGAGAACACTCGTTCACATTCATATTATTTATTGTGCATGATTTACCTCCAGCAATCCTTGTACTTCAACAGTATACTTCAGTGTTTAAGTTGGTTCTGAGGATGTGGTGGCTACTACATAAGTTTTTTTTATGGTACAGGGTTTGTCCATTACAGGCAAGGCCTGCACTTATTTGTCATTCCTAACTGCCTGCAAGAAGGCTGTGGTGAGTCTACAGCTGCAGTTCTTTTGGTGTTGCTATTCACACAGTGGTATTAGGTAGAGAATTCCAATGTTAAACCCAGTGATGATGGAGCAGTAAAATACATATTTCCAAATAAGGAACTTGAAGCTAGTGGTATTTTCATATACTTGCTGCCCTTGTTCTTCATGGTGGGAGAGTCATGAGTTTTATTAAGAGATGAGTGGCTCAAAGATTGGTGTGGGAGAAGTGGGTTTGGATTCATGGGAAACTGGCATCAGTTCCTGAACTGTGATGGGTCCTGGATCCTGGTGAATTGCATAACTGGGGTTGTGGATTGGGCTTTAATCTAAATAGTGGGGGGGGGGGGGCGGGTTCAGTAGATTGGAGAAGTATGGATAAAATAAAAGCAAAAGTTTAAAAAAGAGAAAAGTAAAGGTGGAGTGCAGAAAAGTCAAGTGTGTAAGAGTCAAAGATTACTAGATTTCAAGGGCACAATGAGTGTAAAGGCACTTTACGTGAATACCTGTAGTATTTGCAAAAAGGTCAGCGAACTTGTGGCACGAATCAGTAGAAAGGGGTATGACTTAGTGGCCATTACAGACACGTGGTTGCAGGGTGGAGAGGATTGAGGATTAAATATCCAAGGATATCAGGTAATATGGAAGGGTTGGCAGGAAGGTAGGGTAGTGCTGTTAACTAAGGATGTGATCAGGACAGTAGTGAAAGACTATACAATATCTGAAGAGCAGAATGTTGAGTCCATCTAAGTAGAGATTAGGAATAGTAAAGGGAAAAAAATCACTGGTGGAAGTTGTCACCGAATAATAACATTATAGTGGTGTAGGCTGTAAACTGAGATATATCTGAGACGTGTAGGAATGGAACAGCAGTTATCATGGGAGACTTCAACTTGCACATAGATTGGGTAAATCAAGTTGATAAGGGCAGTCTTGAGGGAGGACTTCATAGAATGCATACATGATAGCTTTCTTGAACAGCATGTTACTGAACTTACAAGGGAATCTGCTGTGTTGGATCTGCTCCTATGCAATGTGGCAGGTAAAATTAGCAACCTTGTAGTTAGGGATCTTCTTAGAAAGAGTGATCACAGTATGAATGAGTTTCTCTTACTAATAGAGGGTGCGATAGTTCAGTCTAAACCAGAGTATTATACCTAAACAAGGGAGACTACAACAGGATGAGGAAGGAGTTGGATAGGGTAGACTGGGAACACAGGCTATATATGGTGGGACGGTTGAGGAAGAGTGGAAGACTTTCAAAGCGATTTTTCGCTGTGTTCAACAAAAGTATATTCCAGTTAAAAGCAAGGACAGTAATGGTGGGGAGAGATAGACATGGATAACTAAGGAAATAAAGGAAGGCATCAAACTAAAAGCTCGTGCGTACAAAGTCACCAAGAGTAGTGGCAAACTTTAAAAAACAACAAAGAACTGCTAAGTGAGCAATACATGATATATTATGTAATTATGTATTATGTGGAAGATATGAAAATAAACTAGCGCAAAATATAAAAACAAATAGAAGTTTTTTATAAACAGAATCAGAATTGGGTTTATTATCACCGGCATGTTTCATGAAATTTGCTAACTTAGCAGCAGCAGCAGTTCAATGCAATACATAATATAGAAGAAAAAAGGTTTTAAAAAAAAAAGTAGATTAATTATTATATATAAAATAGGAAGGGAGAGAATAGATGAGGATGAAAGAGCTGATTACTGTATCCAACTCATGCAAAAACAGAAATATTATATATTAAAAAAGTGAGGTTGTGTTCATGGGTTCAGTTAGGAATTGAATGGCAGAGGAGAAGAAGCTGTTTCTGAATCGCTGAGTGTGTACCTTCAGGCTTCTGTACCTTCTACCTAATGGTAACAATGAGAAAAGGGCATGCCCTGGGTGCTGGGGGTCCTTAATAATGGACACTGCCTTTCTGAGATACTACTCCTTGAAGATGTTCTGGGTACTTTGTAGGCTAGTACCCAGAAGTAGCTGACAAATTTATGACCCTCTGCAGCTCCTTTCGGTCCTGTGCAGTAGCCCCCGCCGCCCCATACCAGACAATGATGTAGCCTGTCAGAATGCTCTCCACGGTACATCTATAGAAGCTTTTGAGTTTTTTTATTGACATACCAAATCTCTTCAAACTCCTAATGAAGTAAAGTCACTGTCTTGCCTTTCTCATAGCTGCATCGATCTGTTGGGACCAGGTTAGGGTCTTGACAGAGATCTTGACACCCAGGAACTTGAAACTGCTCACTCTCTCCACTTCTGATCCCTCTATGAGGATTGGTATGTTTTCCTTCATCTTTCCCTTCCTGAAGTCCACGATCATCTCTTTCGTCTTACTGACATTGAGAGCAAGGTTGTTGCTGTGACACCACTCTACTAGTCGGTGTATCCTACTCCTGCATGCCCTCTTATTTCCATCTGAGATTCTACCAACAATGGTTGTATAATTATATAAAATGGGAAAGGGTGGCCAAAGTGACCGTAGGTCCCTTGGAGGGCAAGGGGTAATTGATAGTGGGTAATGAAGTGGCCAAGGCTTTGATTGACTATTTTGCGTTGGTCTTCACAGTGGAGGACATGTCTAACGTACCAAAGAAAGAGAATATGGATACAGTGGGAAGTGAGGACCTCGATACAATAGCTATCACTAAAGAGGTAGTGCTGAGCAAACTTGTAGGCCCAAAGATGGACAGGTCCCCTGGTCCTGATGGAATGCATCCCAGGGTATTGAAAGAAATGGCAGAGGTTATAGTTGAGGCTTTACCAAAATTCTCTGGACTCCGGACAGGTCTCAGCAGATTGGAAGAACGTGAATATCACACCAGTGTTCAAAGAAGATTGTAGGCGAAAGGCAGGTCACTATACGCCAGTTAGTTTAACATCTATAGTTGGGAAAATGCTTGAAGCTTTCATTGAAGAAGAAATAGTGAGGCACCTGGAAAGAAATGGGTCCATCATGCCGATGAAGCATGGATTCAGCAAAGGCAGGTCCTATTTGACAAACCCACTGAAGGTCTTTGAGGATATAATGAGAGCAGTTCTTAGAGAGAACAGGTGGATGTTACTTACTTGGATTTCCAGAAGGCGTTTGATAAAGTGCAACATAAAAGACTTATCCGTAAGATAAGCATGCTTAGAGTTGGGGGTGATGTATTAGCATGGATAGACGATTGGTTAACCAATAGAATGTTGGGATGTTTCGCTGGTTGGCAATCAGTGGTAAGTGGTGTGCCATAGGGGTCGGTGCTTGGCCCGAACTGTTCATGATATACATTAACGATCTGGAAGAGGGGACTGTGTATCTAAGTTTGCTGATGACACAAAATTAAGTGGAAAAGCAAATTGTGCAGAGAATACGGAGAGTCTGCAGAGAAATGTAGATAGGTTAAGTGAATGGGCAATGGTCTGGCAGGTGGAGTTCAATGTTGATAAATGTGAAGTCATCCACTTTGGAAGGAAAAATGGAATAACAGATTTTCTGAAAATGGTAAAAAAAAATTGCAGCATGCTGTATGCAGAAGGACTTGGGAGTGTTTGTGCATGAGTCACAAAAGTTAGGTGTGCATGTGCAACAGGCTATCAAGAAGGCAAATGGAATGTTGGCCTTCATTGCTGGAGGGATTGAATTTAAGAGCAAGGAGGTTATGCTGCAACTGTATAGGGTACTTGTGAGGCTGCATCTGCGTGCACTTCTGGTCTCCTTACTCGAGGAAGGATAAAACCATAAGATGTAGCAGAATTAGGCCATCCAACCCATCGAGTCTGCTCTGTCATTAAATCATGGTTGATCCTTTTTATTTTTCCTCCTCAGCCCCAGATCCTGGCCTTCTCCCCGTAACCTTTGATGCCATGTCTAATCAAGAACCTATCAATCTCTGCCTTAAATACACCCAATGGCCTGGCCTCCACAGCTGCATGTGGCAACAAATTCCACAAATTCACTGCCCTTTAGTTAAAGAAATGTCTCTGCTTCTCTGTTTTGAAAGGGTGCCCCTCTATCCTGAGGCTGTGCCCTCTTGTCCAAGATTCTCCCACATGGGAAACATCCTTTCCATATCTTTCTACTGATTTGATGCCATTCTTTACTAGTAGAGCCACACCATCCACTCTGCCTACCTTCCTAACCCTCCAATATAACGTGTAATCTTGGACTTTCAGCTCCCAACTACAACCATCCTTCAGCCACGATTCAGTGATGGCCACAGCATCATACCTAGATATACTGGCTTTGGAGGCAGTGCAGAGGAGGTTCACCGGGTTGATTCCAGAGATGAGGGGGTTAGACTATGAGGAGAGATTGAGTTGTCTGGGACTGTACTTGCTGGAATTCAGAAGGGTGAAAGAAGATCTTATAGAAACATATAAAATTATGGAAGTGGATAGATAAGATAGAGGCAAGAAAGTTGTTTCCTCTGGTAGGTGAGACTAGATCTAGGAGACATAGCCTCAAGATTTGGGGGAGTAAATTTAGGACTGAGATGAGGAAGAACTGCTATTTCCAATGAGTGATAAATCTGTAGAATTTTCTGCCCAGTAAAGCAGTGGAAGTGACCTTAATATATTTAAGATAAGGTTGGATAGATTTTTGTATAGTAGAGGAATGAAGGGTTATGGGGGAAAAGGCAGGTAGGTGGAAATGAGTCCATGATCAGATCAGCCATGATCTTATTGAATGGCAGAGCAGACTTGGCGGGCTGGATGGCCTACACCTGCTCGTATTTCTTTATGTTCTTATATTTTTGTATAGCACACCTGCCCAGTTGAGACTATACTACCCAATTACACCTACGTGACCAATTAACCTACTAACCATATGTCTTTGGGATGTGGGAGGAAACTGGAGCACCAAAAAAATCTCTGACAGTCGTGGGGAGAGTGTACAAACTCCTTACAGACAGTTGAACTCAGGTTGTTGTTTCCGTAATCGTGTTATGCTAGTCACTATGCTACTTAATTGATGGGTATAATTGCAGTGGAACAACTTGTTTTGAGGCACTGCATGTTCTAAAGTGCAGTTCTTCAGTATTACAATTGGGATGTTGTGTAGTCCCATAGCTTTTGCAATGTCCAGTGCTCTTAATCATTTCTTCATTTCATATGAGTGAATTGAATTGGCTGAAGGCTTGCCTTTTTGGGATCTCAGGTGGAAGCCAATAATCTTTTTGGCACTTCTGTCTAAACATATTGGAAAATGCTTGAGCCTTGTTTTAGTGATCATATTAGGGATGGATGTGTTCTTGGAACCGCTGCTTTCCATTCAGCATTTGTATATCGTGGTTCTCAGCTTCGATCAGAGCCTTTGGATGTGAGAATGCTACACGTAAGGCTGCTGTAAGGCCAAAAAAGAATCTGATTGAAATTAAACTGAATCAGATGCATGTCAGCTCTGGTAGGGTGAAACCTAGTATCACGAATGCTTGTGATGCTTCTCTCCCTGATGACCTCAGTGCCTTTCATGCATGGCTTGAAAGTGAGAATAAAACTCAAAAGTTTCAAGTTCAAAGTACATTTATTGTCAAAGTTTGTATACTTTGTACAACTTTGAGATTTGTTTTCTTACAAAACAAAGAAACCCAAAAGAACTGACCAGAACTATGCTCAGTTCTGGTCGCCTCAGTACAGGAAGGATGTGGAAACCATAGAAAGAGTGCAGAGGAGATTTACAAGGATGTTTAAAAACGCAAACAACAGGAATTCTGCAGATGCTGGAAATTCAAGCAACACACATAAAAGTTGCTGGTGAACGCAGCAGGCCAGGCAGCATCTCTAGGAAGGGTCTCGGCCTGAAACGTCGACTGCACCTCTTCCTAGAGATGCTGCCTGGTCTGCTGTGTTCACCAGCAACTTTTATGTGTGGTACAAGGATGTTGCCTGGATTGGGGAGCATGCCTTATGAAAACAGGTTGAGTGAACTTGACCTTTTCTCCTTGGAGCAACGGAGGATGAGAGGTGACCTGATAGAGATGTACAAGATGATGAGAGGCATTGATTGTGTGGATAGTCAGAGGCTTTTTCCCAGGGCTGAAATGGCTGCCACAAGAGGGTACAGGTTTAAGGTGCTGGGGAGTAGGTACAGAGGAGATGTTAGGGGTAAGTTTTTTACACAGAAAGTGGTGAGTGCATGGAATGGGCTGCCGGCAACAGTGGTGGAGGCAGATATGATAGGGTCTTTTAAGAGACTTTTGGAGCTTAGAAAAATAGAGGGCTCATGGGTAAGCCTGGTAATTTCTAAGGTAGGGACATGTTCGGCACAATTTTCTATGTTTCTGTAACCCATTTAAAAAAAAAAGCAGACTGTTAAGCACCCAAGAACATCTACATTCTCATTGCTGCAGTTGGAAGTTCTCACCGGCTTCAAACGGAGCTGTAATTGAGTAAATTCTGTGTTAGGAAATGTATTTGAATATCTGTCACATGTTGGAGTCATAGTTAATGGCACAGTTGACTTTGCTATGAATTGTACTTAATGGTTTTACTATTTTGAAAAGCATAAACACCTGACATTGTTTTATAAAATACTGCATTCACCTTTTAACATGGGTCAGCATTTAGTTAGAGAGAGCACGTGGAACAGGCTCTTCTGGCTCAAAGAGCCACACCACCTGGCAGCCCACTGCCTTAACACTAGCCAAGTCACAGGACAGTTTACAATGACCAATTAACCTACTAATCAAATCAGTATTTGGTGTGATCATCCTTTGCCTTTTAAACTGCATCATTTTGCTTGGGTACACTGTTGTGCATTTTTTTTAAAAGAAGAAAACTGGATGGTAGGTTATTCTGAGCATCTTGGAGATCTTGCCACAGTCCTTAAGCAGACCTTGGCTATCTTGCTTATCTTCTATTTCTCCAGGTAATCGCAGACAGCCTCGATGTTGAGATCAGGGCTCTGTGGAGGCCATACCATCTGTTGCAGAACTCCTTTTCATTGGAGGTAGTTCTTTAATACCTTGGCCATGTGTTTGGAGTCATTGCCCTACTGCAGAATGTAGTTGGGACTGATGGTATTACATGATGGATAAGAATGTGGTCATGCTTCTCAACATTGAGGATTCCTTTAATTCTGACCAGATCACCACCTCCATTTGCAAAAATACAGTCCCAAACCTTCAGGGGACCTTTGCAAAGCTTCTCTATTGGCTGAAGGCACTCATGCGTATAGTGCTAATTGATATACCTAGTAGTGCTGTCCAGCTCTTTTACTGACAAACTATCTCTTGTTTGAGCCAAAAGTCTCAATTTTTGACTTGTCAGTCCATAGTACTTGCTGCCATTGTTCAACACCCTAATCCTTATGCTTTGTGCATAGGTGAGTCTCTTGGGTTTGTTTCCACTTTGGAGGAATGGCCCAGTTTGGTTCCCAGTTGAAAAATATCTGAACTTTTAAAACTGTAAGACATAGCAAAATTAGGCTACTCGGCCAATCGAGTCTGCTCCGTCATTCCATCATGGCTGATTTATTATCCCTCTCAACCCCATTCTGCTGCCTTCTCTCCATAACCTTTGATGCCCTGACAAATGAAGAACCTATCAACTTCTGCTTCAAGTATACTCAATGACTTAGCCTCCACAGCTATCTGTGGCAATGAATTCCGCAAATTCACTACCCTCTGGCTAAAGAAATTCCTTCTTATTTCTTTTCTGAAGGGATGTGCTTCTACTTTGAGGTTGTGCCGTCTGGTCCTAGACTCCCCCAATATAAGAAACATCCTTGCCACACCTGCTCTATCTAGGCCTTTCAATATTTGATAGGTTTCAATGAGATCCTTTCCCTAATATTCCCCCCCCCCCCCCCCAATTCTTCTAAACTTCGGTGACTGCAGGCCCAGAGCCCTGAAATCCTCCTCTTATATCAACCGTTTCATTCCTGGGATCATTCTTGTGAACCTCATCTGGACCCTGTCTGATGCCAGACAAGAGGCCCAAAACTGCTCAGAGGACTCCAAGTGTGGTCTGACCAATGCCTTATAAAGCCCCATGATCACACCCTTGCTCTTTTATTCTAGTCCTCTCAAAAGGAATGCTAGCATTGCATTTGCCTTTCTTATAATTGACTCAATATTGGCGGGAGGAGAGAGAGCAGCGCACCTGCGCGTGCACAGCCCTCTAGTGAAAAATGATATCATATCTGTTAAATAGGGGCCATGGACAATTCTGATTTGATGGAGAGGGACGTGAAAGCACAGAGGAACATCTGGAGAAATTTCTGAAACGCTCGTTCGCTGCTGTCGTTACTGCGCGGTGGGGAATCTTTCGGAGGATAGGCCTCAAAATCTCCGGCGTTGCCTGCTGTTGGCGACTGAGGTTGAGGTCGAATCGTTCGGACAGAGATGGCGCTCAGTACTCGGTGTCGGAGAGCTGATCAGAGCTTGAAGTTTTCGAATGACTCAGAGTCGGACTGTGGTCAGCATGGTAGGGAGAGTTCCTCCTTCTCCCGACTGCGTGAGATGTGGGACATTTGAGAGACTTTGAACTTTTACTGTGCTCATGGACTTCTTCATCAAGTTATAGTATTGTTGCACTGTTGTAACTATATGTTATAATTATGTGGTTTTGTCCTGTGTTTTGTGATATCACACCGGAGGAAATAATGTATCATTTCTTAATGCATGCATTACTAAATGACAATAAAAGAGGACTATGTGTCTTCATAATCTAAAAAAATCTGCAAGTTAACTTTTAGGGAATCCTGACAAGGAATCCCAAGCCCCTTTGCATCTGTTTTTTGAATTTTCTCCATGTTTAGCAAATAGGCTATGCCTGTATTCTTTCTGCCAATGTCCATGACCATACACTTCCCTACACTATTCAATCTGCTATGACTAATCTGTCTTAATCCTCCTACAGACATCCTGTTTCCTCAAGGCTATCTGCCCCTCCACGTATCTATGTTTTATCTGCAAGTTTGGTCACAGCACCATCAATACTATTGACATGTTATGTGAAAAGAATTGGTCTCAGTACCAATCCCTGCGAAACACCGCTAGTCACTGGCAGCCAACCAGAGCATGTCTCCTTTATTCTGATTCTTTGCTTCCTGTCAGCCAATCTTCTATCCATGCTAATATCTTTCCTGTAATACTATGGGCTCTTATCTTGTTAAGTAGCCTCATGTACACCTCTTGTTAAAGGCCTTCTGAAATTCCAAGTAAACAACATGTACTGATTTGCCTTTGTCTATTTTGCCTGTTATTTTCTTAAATAATTGCAGCATATTTTTCAGGCAAGGAAACCTTGCTGACTTTGCCCTATTTTATCACCCCAAAACTTCATCCTTAATAACGGACTCCAGCAGTAGCCTGAAGTTAGGCTAACTGGCCTGTAATTTCCATTCTTCTGCCTCCCTTCCTTCTTAAAGAGTAACTGATATTTGCAATTTTCCAGTCCTCCAGAAGAAGGTACAAAAGCCCCAGGACTCTCACCACCAGGTCCAGAACAGTCACTCCCTCTCAACCATCAGACCCTTGAACCAAAGGGGATAATTTCACTCAACTTCACTTGCTCCATCATTGAAATATTCCCTCAGCCAATGCACTCACTTTCAAGGGCGCTTCTTCTCATGTTCTCAACATTTATTTATTTGTCTGTTCTTTTTGTATTTACACTGTTTGTTCTCTGCACTTTGGCTGAACTCCCAAGTTGGGAAGTCTTTAATTGATTCAGTTATGGTTATTATTCTATAGATTTATTGAGAATGTGCACAAGAAATTGAATCTCAAGGTTGTATATGGTGACATATGTACTTTGATCTTCTCCTTCTCAAACTACAGGGTGAGTTGATCACTGCTTCCTAAGGGTTCCTTTACTTCCAGCTCCCTTATCAAATCCAGTTCATTACACAAAATCCAATTCAGAATTGCCTTTTCTCTCATGGGCTCAATCACAAGCTGCTTTAAAAAGCCATCTTGTAGGCGTTCTATAAATTCCCTCTCTAGGGATCTAGCATCAACCTGATTTTTCCAATCTACCTGCATATTGAAATACCCCATGACTATTGTAACATTGCCCTTATTACAAGCCTTTTCTATCTCCTGTTGTAATTTATATCATGCATTCCAGCCACTGTTTGGAGGCCTGTATGTAACTCCTATCAGGTTTTTTTTTACCCTTGGTGTCTCTTAACTCTACCCACATCTTCTGATCTTATTGCGCCTCTTTCTAAGGATTTGAATTCATTTTTTTACCACAGAGCCTCCCCACTCACTCTGCTTACCTGCCTGTCCTTTTGATACAAGGTGTAATCTTGGATGTTAAGCTCCCAACTATGATTTTTCAGCCACGAATCACTGGTGCCCACAAACTCTTAATTGTGTGACAAGATCATCTACCTTATTCTGTATACTGCATGCATTCTAATATAATGCCTTCAACCGTGTATTTATCTCCATTTTCGATTTTGTCCCCTTTGACCCATCCCACTGACAGCAGTTTGCTCTATCATCTGCCTGTCCTTCCTCACAGACTCACTGCACATTGCATCTACTTAAATCCTAACTGCCCTAACCTCAGCCCTAACATTCTGGTACTCATCCCCCTGCTAAATTGGTTTAGACCCTCTCCACCAGCTCTAGCAAACCTGTCCTCCTTGTACAGTTTATACCTTCCCCAGAAGAGATCCCGATGATCCGGAAATCTGAAAGCCTGACCCCTGCACCACACCTTGGATGATAGTACAGATGATTCTTTTCCCCTAAGTTACTGTGAGTAATCCAGAGATACTGCCAGTAACCTAGAATAAAAAAGCTTAACAAACTTATTTTTCTCAGGATTTGTATTACAATACTGTAAAACTTTTTTATGGAGGATTTATTCTTCCACTCAGTGCCTTTTAAAAGGAAAATTGGACAAAAATTGCAGCCTATTTTGGATGATTTGGATGTTTTTTGTGAAGCTGTTGCTTTTGACATTTCTGTGTATTTCATGCAATATTTGATTTTTCTTCTAAACCTTAGCCCTTTTAAAGTAGCTATAGATATTTTAAGCTGTGTATCTATTCAATATATTCCCAGCTCTGAAGGACAAATACACTTGTCATATTACATATTTATTGATACTGAAAAATGTGAAAATTTAATAGGCATGTTCTATTTGTGGGTGCAGGAAGGGGAAACACTAAAACTAGATTAATCATTATTGCAGCTTGGTTTCTCTTTGTGGTTCCTGTTGTCTTAATTGTGGGTTTCTTAGTAGTTCCTCTGTGTCATAGAGGATATTGCAGATTCATTCATTTGGTGAATGTGGTAAGTGACACAATCTAAAGGAAATCCTGCGGCTTAGAAGAATGGTAATGTGACTGTGATGTTTGCACCTAACCATTTTGGTTGGAGGGTAGTTTGCCTGAGGGAATTTACTGTTACATTCCATGACCATTCAGAAATTCTCTTACTCTATTTGTGGCCCTTTGAATTGCTTTACAGTGTAACATTGACCAGGTGGACATTTTGTTTGGTTAGTTCGATTATATAGAAAAATGTTACTATGAACTTGTAAGCTAGTGATTAATTTTTACAGTTCAGACAGAAAAAAGCCCATCATAATTTCTGAATACTAAGCCATCAAATTAGAGAGTTTTAAAAATATAGAAGTTGCAAATGTGCACTTCAGGACAACAATCTTTTGTTTTGTAAAAACATATTAATCTATTTACCTGATTGTAAAGATTAATGAGATCACTGTTTTACCGTTTTGCTTACAGTAAACCTCAATCACCATTTTGTGTTGATTACATAACTTTACAAAAGTTAAATAATTTTGCAGAACAAACATGGAATAACTTGTTATTAATTATTATGTAACAATATTAATACGCAATAGTTGTCTGGATGCAATTCATCTTTTGAGAAAATACTTGAGCAGTGTACTATATTCCTTTGAGATGCAAGAGTTGTGAACACTTTGTATTGTTAAATAAACTAATTTAAATTACCAAGTAAGATGCACTAAAAAGGTCTGTTCTAAAACTCAAGCTTCTGGGAGTAATTATTTTTGATGTTTTTCATGCTTTCTAGGTTTGGATAAATTTTAAGTCAATATCTTAAGTTTTGTTTTAAATTTTATATCATGTTTTATCATGTGAATTTTTTTGAGTTGATAGCTTGACTTCTATGGTCTGAATTAAGTCAATTATTACTGTATGTAGGATGTATAATTTATACTTGGTATTAAGGCTATTTTTGATACTGCCTGACATTTGACCTAATTAGCCCTTTTGGTCCCAGTTATCATTAGTTTTGTTTAAACTGTGTTATTTTAATCTATCTGCTGTACAGAGGCAGCATTTCACAAGATTATAACAATATTTTTATACATTTATTTGCTGTTATTCTTGGTTCAATGGACATTCTGTTGTTCGAGTTGGAAGGTCATGAGTTAAGTCCAACTCCAAAAAACTGAGCACAATTCAGGAATGTTCATCTGTCATGAGTGATATCTCTGGAAGAGACGTTAAGGTTACATGAATCCACGCTAACTGTTAGAGGAGACTCTCTGTGTCCAGGTTAACATTTAATCATTCAATAGTATTGTACAGAAAAGTTGGTTATGAAGCACATTACTTTTTGTTAGGCTTTATGCTCATGTTAACTTCTAGAGTTTAGGCTGTAAATTGCTTCATTGTCTTCATTCCTTGAGTTTTGGGGTATCCATAAGACAAAGGAGCAGAGGTCGGCACCTGAGAATGTTATTTGTCCAGTCTGACCGAAACAGCTTATCGCGCTATTAATCAAGTCAAGTCAAGCTTATTGTCACTGTACATGTACATGTAGATGTAGATAACATATATTACCATATAATGTATATAGAAACAAGACAACGCTTCTGCAAACCCAGGTGTAAAACACAGTAGTACACGTAACACACATTACACATGATAACTTATGAAGGCAGGATAGAATCTACAGATGAATCGTGTATAAGTAACAAACTAAAGTGCATAAATGAAATATTGAAAGGTTAATCAATGGTTAACAGATTAACCAGTGACATTTTGAATACGATGCAGCAGGAAGTTGAGAAGCCTAAAACTGTTTCCCATTCTGACTGTTCTTGTTTTTATGTATCGGGCTCTCCTGCTTGATGGCAGAAAGTCAAAGAGGATATTGGATGGATGGGTGGGATCCTTAATAGTAAGGGCCCTGTTATGCAGCGCTCCTGATAAATGTCCCCGATGGATGATAGGGAGACTCCTATGATACTCTCCTTTGTAGGGACTTCCGATCTGATGCTCGGCTGCTCCCATATCAGATAGTGATGCAACTTGTCAGGACGCTCTCAGTGGTGCTCCTGTAAAATGCAGTTAAGATGGGCTTGCTTGCCTCAATCTTAGGAAGTGCAGCTGCTGAGTGCCTTCTCGTTCAGGGAGGTGATATTAAGGGATCAGAAGAGGAGGGTCATTTGTGATGTGAATGCCCAGGAACTTGGTACATTTACCACTCTATACAGAGGAGCCATATATTCACAGAAGGGGATGGTTTGTCTGCACCTTCTGATGTCCACACTGATTTCCTTGGTCTTTTCCACGTTCAGGCTTAAGATTTCTTTTCACAGCAATCCACCTACTGCTCCAGTTCTTGTCTGTACTCCATCTTGTCATCGTTCTTGATAAGGCCAACCACAGTTTGAGCTTTACAGTCAAGCGTCAGTAGCGTGAACAGCAGTGGGCTGAGCACACAGCCTTGGGGAGTGCCCACATGGACCGACTGTGGCCTTACTGTTAAGAAGCTCAGTATCTAGTTGCAGAAGGAGGTGTTGAGACCCAGTGAGGGTAGTTTCCCTACCAGTTTCTGGGGTATGATGATGTTAAACACTGAACTGAAGTCTATAAATAGCAGTCTGGCATATGAGACTCTATTTTCCATGTGAGGACAGAGTGGAGGGCAGAGGCTATTGCATCGCCAGTGGATGGATTTAAGCGACAAGTGAACTGGAAAGGGCCCAATGTAGTAGGAAGTAAGGCTTTAATGTGCTTCATGACCAGCTGCTCAAAGCATTTCATAATGGTTGATGTTAATGTCACCGGACAATAGTCATTTAGGCAGGTTACTGTTGACTTTGGCACCAGAATAATGGTTGCCTGGAAAACCGAGGGGACAATGGACTGTTCTAGAGAGATGTTGAATATATCCATCAACAGCTCTGTTAGCTGAACTGGGCAGTCTTTCAAAACGTGACCTGGTGTATTATTGGGCCTCGCAACTTTGCATGGGTTGTCTCTGGCCAGGGTCGTCTTCACCTTCAGCTTCAGCCAGATGAGTGTCTGCTCCCCTTGGGGGAGGGGTGTCTTACTTGCCGGCACTTTGGTCTGTGTATCAAACCGGGCGTAGAAGACATTCAGTCTCTCAGAGTGAAGCACGTTGCTCACTGACACAGAGACACAGACTCTGTAATCCTCTGAATTCCCTGCCACATGTTCCCTGTGTCCCTGGTATCGCAGAAGAGGTTGTAAATTCTCTGAGAATGTACCCGTTTCGCCTTCCTGATGGAACGGGAAAGCACATTTTTTGCTTCCCCGAGAGCTGTCGCATTCCACGATCTAAAGGCAGCATCATGATCTCTCAGCTGTCAATGGACCTCTGCAGTAAGCCATGGCTTCTGATTTGCCCTCAGCCAGATGTGGTTCGTGTTTCAATATTAATTAATATTGTTCTTGTTTTAAGTATATGAACTGGGCAAGGGTTCTGTAAATGCACACTTCTCAGGTTGTGTATTTCAAAGGTTGTGCTACATCTCTTGAACTTTTTCATGACATAGTGCCACAAGAAAAGGTTATTGCCCTTTTGGGTAGGGGGGACTGGAGCAGTAACGTGAAATGATCAGCATGTTAGTCAACATCAGAGGTTAGTATTTCTGGATTAAGTTTTCAATTAGAATTACAAAACAGATGGGCAAAATGAATTCCAGAATTTGTTCCTTGCACGTAGCAGAAGTACTTTCTGTCCCAATGTCCTGTTGTTCCACAAGCTAGAGTATTTATTTATGTGTTAAACTCAGTGGACCTGAAATCTGAAGACTTATAAAATGAATGAAAAAAGTCATTCTCTATTCAAAGGAGAATAAGGAACTTTGATGTCCAATTTTTAACCAGCAGTCCAAAGCAGTTGAGTTTTGACAACTTGTGTCTCCTTATTAAAAAATTTGTGACTACAGCATTAAGGTGTAAAATAAATCCGGACATGCAAGATGAGGCCTTGTTTGGAGAACAAATATTTTGTCAAAACTAAGTGGTAAATTAAGACGTTAATACAAATTGTCATTGAAAAGTATAGGATGAGAAGAATTGCACAAGTGGGGGAGGTGTTCCAAGCACAAGACATTGTAGACTACAATGGAAGGGAATAGAGAATGCAACAGGAAGAACTGGAATAGCTACATCAGTCCCTTTGTGATTGCTAAGAAAGGAGGCAGAAGTTATCAAGTTAAGAGTACAGTATGGAAAAGAGCAGCCTGGAAACCATATCACCACATAAGGCATACTGAAGATATGAAAGGTAATAACCACTGGTTATTAGTTTCTATCGTCATTGGTTAATAGAAGCATAGAAAACATACAGCACAATACAGGCCCTTTGGCCCACAAAGCTGTGCCGAACAAGTCCCTACCTTAGAACTACCTAGGCTTTACCCATAGCCCTCTATTTTTCTAAGCTCCATGTAGCCATCCAGGAGTCTCTCAAAAGACCCTATCGTTTATGCCTCTGCCGCTGCTGGCGGCAGCCCATTCCACACACTCATCACTCTCTGCGTCTTTTTTAAAAAAAAACTTACCCGGACATCTCCTCTGTACCTACTAACAAGCACCTTGAAACTTTGCCCTCTCATGCTAGCTATTTCAGCTCTGGGGAAAAGCCTCTGACTATCAACACGATCAACGTCTCTCATCATCTTATAAACCTCTATCAGGTCACCTCTCATCCTCCGTCGCTCCAAGGAGAAAAGGCCGAGTTCACTCAACCTGTTCTCATAAGGCATGCTCCCCAATCCAGGCAACAACCTTGTAAATCTCCTCTGCACCCTTTCTGTGGTTTCCACGTCCTTCCTGTAGTGAGGCGACCAGAATTGAGCATAGTACTCCAAGTGGGGTCTGACCAGGTTCGTAAATAGCTGCAACATTACCTCTCGGCTCAAACTCAATCCCACGATTGATGAAGGGCAATGCACCATATACCACCTTAACCCCAGAGTCAATCTGCGTAGCAGCTTTGTGTGTCCTATGGACTCGGACCCCAAGATCCCTCTGATTCTCCACACTGCCTAGAGTCTTACCATTATTGCTATATTCTGCCATCATATTTGACCTATCAAACTGAATCACCTCACACTTAACTGGGTTAAACTCCACCTGCCATTTCTCAGCCCAGTTTTGCATCTTATCAATATCTTGTTGTAACCTCTGACAGCCCTCCACACTATCCACAACACCCCCAACCTTTGTGTCATCAGCAGATTTACTAACCCATCCCTCCACCTCGTCATCCAGATCATTTATAAAAATCACAAAGAGTTGGGGTCCCAGAACAGATCCCTGAGGCACACCACTGGTCACTGACCTCCATGCAGAATATGACCCGTCTACAACCACTCTATGCTTTCTGTGGGCAAGCCAGTTCTGGATCCACAAAGCAATGTCCCCTTGGATCCCATGCCTCCTTACTTTCTCAATGAGCCTTGCATGGGGTACCTTATCAAATGCCTTGCTAAAATCCATGTACACTACATCTATGGCTCTACCTTCATCAATGTGTTTATTCTGTTTATTTGCAATGTGTAATATTGGCTTTAAAGATCAAGAATTTCTTCACTTCTCCAGTCCTCACACATGCTTGCATATTTCACTGCATTGGAAGGTTAGAAATGTGATTTTTAAACCTGTTTGAGAATAACCTGTAAATTACAATACCTCAATTATTAGATAAGTACATTCATTGTTTGAAGGAAATAATGTAAAATTGTTGTAGAAAGACAGTACCTGATTAAGTTGGAAGGCATAAGAAATGCATTGCATTTATTGCTCATGGAGGATTGAAATTAAAAGGGACAGATTATGTTTTAGCAATTTATTTGATTTTCTCCAGGGTATTGCAAATCTGCATAAATTTACTATGCTGGTTTATTATTGTCACATGCACCGAGGTACAATGAAAGCTTTTGTTTTGTGAATAATCCAGGCCGGTCATGCCTTATATAATTACATTGAGTTAGTAAGAAGAAAACAATGTAGGATATAGATATTGTGTTGTAGTTGGAGAAAGTCATGTGCAGGTAGAGTGCAGTAGGGGTAGTGGATGTGGTTTTTCAGCAAAGCTCTTGATTTCATTTGATACACTGATTTGATTTCTTGATAAACCAAAGATCATAGATGCTGGGTGCAACCCTCTTACTGGGACTCATATATCAATTTGGCTTATTAACTAACTCTGCTGACAGCCCCATGGCTCTTTCTTTTTCTTTTTAAATCTTTTTATTGAATAAGTATACAAAAAAGGTAAGCCATATAAACATTAATACAATGTTAAAGTATAATAAAATTCCAAAAGGTATCAATACCAAAAAAAATACTACAAACAATGTAATTTAAACATAAGAAACCAAGATAACATAATAGTATACTAAATTTTATATATATCAATGGAAAAAAAAGAACCCCCCCCCAAAAAAAAACCCACCGTGCAACTAACTAAAAGCAAAGCAAAGCAAAGCATTGGGCTAACTTGAAACCAAACAGAGTTAAACTTAAAATCACGTCCTCAATCCCGACCTCCATTAAAAACAGTGAAAAAAAAACAAGAAGGGTAAATATTACATTAAATGAAAATATCGAATAAAAGGTCCCCAAATCTGTTCAAATTTAAATGAAGAATCATAAAGGTTACTTCTAATTTTCTCCAAATTCAAACATAAAATCGTCTGAGAAAACCAAAAAAAGGTAGTTGGAGCATTAAGCTCTTTCCAATGTTGTAAAATACATCTTTTCGCCATTAAAGTAAGAAATGCAATCATTCTACGGGCTGAAGGGGAAAGATTACTAGAAATTTTAGGTAGTCCAAAGATAGCAGTAATAGGGTGAGGAGAGATATCTATATTTAATACCTTAGAAATAATATTAAAAATATCTCTCCAAAAAGTTTCCAAAGTAGGGCAAGACCAAAACATATGAGTTAAAGAGGCTATCTGCCCCGAACATCTATCACAGAAAGGATTAATATGCGAGTAAAAACGTGCTAACTTATCTTTGGACATATGTGCTCTATGAACCACTTTAAATTGAATTAGGGAATGTTTAGCACAAATAGAGGAAGTATTAACTAATTGTAAAATCTGCCCCCAATCATCCACAGAAATGGTAAGCCCCAATTCCTGTTCCCAATCTACCCTAATCTTATCAAATGGAGCTTTCCTAAGTTTCATAATAATATTATAAATCATAGCCGATGCACCTTTCTGACATGGATTGAGGTTAATTATCGAATCTAAAATATATGTAGGAGGAAGCATTGGAAAGGAAGAAAGTATAGTACTTAGGAAATTTCTAACTTGTAAATATCTAAAAAAACGTATTCTTGATAAGTTATATTTATTAGATAATTGTTCAAAAGACATAAGGGAACCATCTAAAAATAAATCCAAAAACCGTAAAATACCCTTAGTCTTCCAAGTTTGAAAAGCGCGATCCGTAAAAGAGGGAGGAAAAAATATGTTACCTAAAATAGGAATCGCTAACCCGAATTGATTAAGATCAAAAAATTTTCTGAATTGAAACCAAATGCGCAAAGCATATTTAACTATCGGGTTAGAGACCTGCTTAAGGCATTTCGAATCAAAAGGGAGAGAGGAGCCTAAAATAGAGCCAAGTGTATAACCCTGAACAGATTGTAGTTCCAATGCTACCCATTTAGGAATAGATAGTATGTCCTGATCAAGTAACCAAAAT
Source organism: Mobula hypostoma (assembly GCF_963921235.1). Classification (NCBI taxonomy): domain Eukaryota; kingdom Metazoa; phylum Chordata; class Chondrichthyes; order Myliobatiformes; family Myliobatidae; genus Mobula; species Mobula hypostoma. The sequence goes on from NC_086098.1 coordinate 122,847,475, forward strand.
TTCATATGTCGAATATTAATAGCCCAATAATAGAATCTAAAGTTAGGTAATGCTAACCCTCCATCTCTCTTAGCTTTCTGTAAATGTATTTTACCCAGTCTCGGATTCTTATTCTGCCAAATAAATGAAGAAATTTTAGAGTCAACTTTATCAAAGAAAGATTTTGGAACAAAAATTGGTAATGCCTGAAACACATATAAAAATTTTGGCAAAAAAAACATCTTAACTGCATTAATACGACCAATCAAAGTTAAATATAAGGGAAACCATTTAGATGAAAGTTGAGTAATATGGTCTATTAATGGTAAAAAGTTAGTCTTAAATAAATCTTTGTATTTACAAGTAATTTTAATCCCAAGATATGAGAAATAATTATTAATCAATTTAAATGGAAATTTATAATATAAGGGAAGATGTTTATTAATCGGAAAAAGTTCACTCTTACTAAGATTTAATTTATAACCTGAAAAAAAAACAAATTGTGCTAATAACTCTAAAACAGCAGGAATGGATTTCTCAGGATTAGAAATATATAAAAGTAAATCATCAGCATAGAGTGATAATTTATAGGACTTTAATCCCCGAGTTATCCCAGTAATATTTGAAGATTCTCGAATGGCAATTGCAAGAGGTTCTAATGCAATGTCAAATAATAGGGGACTAAGAGGACAGCCTTGACGAGTACCTCGAAAGAGAGGAAAAAAAGGTGAGTTTAAAGAGTTAGTACGAACTGAGGCTACAGGGGAATGATATAACAGTTTAATCCAGGATATAAATTTCAAGCTAAAATTAAACATTTCAAGCACCTTAAATAAATAAGGCCATTCTACTCTATCAAAAGCTTTCTCGGCATCTAAAGAAATAACACACTCAGGAACATTTTGTGAGGGAGTATAAACGATATTTAACAATGTACGAATATTATAAAAAGAGTAACGACCTTTAATAAAACCCGTTTGGTCTTCCGAAATAATAGAAGGAAGTACTTTTTCTAGTCTATTTGCTAATAACTTAGAAAAAACTTTAGAATCAACATTTAATAAAGATATTGGTCTATAAGATGCACATTGAGCAGGGTCTTTATCCTTCTTTAGTATTAGAGAAATTGATGCTCTATTAAAAGATTCAGGAAGTTTACCAAGTTTCAGAGAAGCCTCAAAAACCCTACAGAACCAAGGGATCAATAAAGAAGCAAAACATTTATAAAATTCAATGGTAAACCCATCCGGGCCAGGAGCTTTCCCCAGATTCATAGAAAAAATAACATTCTTAATCTCATCCATTGTAATGGAAGTATCTAATAAAGAAGTCATATCCTGTGAAATCTGAGGGAAGTGTAACTTATCTAAAAAATCATTCATATATTTAGAATCTCGAGGAGACTCTGATTGATATAAAGAAGAATAAAAATCACAAAAGGTTTGATTAATCCCCACATGATCCAATATCAATCGATCATTTTGGTTATAAATCTGATTAATTTGAGATTTAACATAATTAGATTTCAATTGATTAGCCAGCAGCTTGCCAATTTTGTCACTGTGAACATAAAAGTCACTTCTTGTTTTCTTTAATTGGTTTACAATCGAGGACGAGAGTAGTAAACTGTGTTCCATTTGAAGTTCAGTTCTTTGTTTGTATAACTCCTCAGAAGGAGCCATAACATATTTCTTATCAATTTCTTTAATCTTGTCCACAATTGCCATCTCCTCCTGCTTCTGTTTCTTCCTCAAAGCAGCAGAATACGAAATAATCTGACCCCGAATATAGGCTTTAGAAGTGTCCCAAAGAGTGTTAACCGAAATATCCTCTGTATGGTTAATTGTAAAAAAAAGCTCAATGTGTTCATTCATAAAGTTAACAAAGTCCGAGTCCTGAAGCAACAGCGAATTAAAACGCCATTGTCTATTATTTGGTATATTGGCCATAATTTTAATAGAAAGCTTAAGTGGAGCATGATCCGAAATGGTTATAGAATCATAATCACATTTAATCACTGAAGGAATAAGACGAGAATCAATAAAAAAATAATCAATTCTTGAATAGGAATGATGGACATGTGAAAAGAAGGAAAAATCTTTTTCCTGAGGATGCAGAAAACGCCAAATGTCCGTTGACCCAGAATTAGAAAGGAAAAAGTTAATCAAATTTGCAGATTTATTAGGTAAGGTCCGTAAAGGAGCCGAACGGTCCAAAGCTGGAGACAAACAGGTATTAAGATCTCCGCCCCAGATCAATGAAAACTCGTTCAAATTCGGAAACTGATTAAACAATGATTTATAAAATTCCGGACAATCCATATTAGGAGCATAAACATTAACCAAAACTACTTTTTTATTAAATAGTAAACCACTAACCAATAAAAATCTACCATTCGGATCAGAAATAATATCCTGTTGTATAAAAGTAACTGAGGAATCTATAAAAATAGAGACGCCTTGAATCTTAGCATTGGAGTTCGAATGAAATTGTTGTCCCTTCCAGAATTTAAAAAAACGTAGTCTGTCCCCCCTCCGTACATGGGTCTCTTGTAAAAATAAAATTTGTGCTTTAAGTCTCCGGAACACTTTAAAAACTTTTTTCCTTTTAATAGGATGATTAAGACCGTTAGTATTCCAGGAGACAAAATTAATAATAGACTCCATAAATCCTAAAGTCAACCCACAGCGAGGAGGATTGACGATAGGCTCGACCCACGAACCCGGAGAGGAAACAGAACATACGAAAGATACCGGGAAAAAGGACGCAACCAGTACTTCAATAATGTATATAGCCCAAAGAGAAAAAAAACTAAAACGTGAAGCCCCTCCCACCACCTTCCGCCCCAAGACCCCAAGGCAAAATCTAAAGCAGACCCGCCCGAAAGAAGCAAGCGCTAAAACTACCCCCATGACTTCCGGTATACGCTCCCTAAAAAAAAGGTATAAATATGAAAAAGATCAGCTAATTGTAAAACAGTAAAAAAGTAAAAAAAAGGTAACTGAATTAAAATACACACACAACAGAACAAAAGCCAGAAAATATATACATTAAAAAAAACCACAATAAACACCAAACCCATAAATAAACACAACAACAAGAAAAAATAAGATTATTGACATAAAGTAGTTATAAAAAGCAAAACAAAATAAAATTTAAAAAAAACTACAAAATTTTAGGCCACACAGGAAATACGTAAGATGACAAAAAGGAAGTAACCACCCAGAATCCCCTGGGAAAAGAAAGAAATGACGCAGTTGAAAAGAAAGTTTAGCAACCATATTAAGAAATCAAAAATAAACTTTTCTGCCCAAATAGGGCACGAAAAAGTTAAAACCAACCAATTCACAGCCTCCGATCAACGGAGATAATTAAAAAAAATAGCAATTAAGATGTTGAAGGTGAAAGTTGATCCAGATAACTCTGGGCATCCGATGGAGAATCAAAAAAACGAAGGACTCCATCTGACATGCGAATCCTTAGACGTGCAGGGTACAGCAGCGCTGGTCTTAAATCCATCTTATAGAATTCCGACATCACAGATCTGTAGCGAACCCGTTGGTCCCAGATTTGATTTACTGAAATCTTCCACGAATCGGAACTTAAGATCCGAAAAATCAATGAAACCTTTAGATCGAGCGAATCGAAACAGTCTCTCCTTGTCTTGAAAGTAATGAAAACGTAAGATAACATGCCTAGGTCTATCTGACCTAGACGAGTATGATGGGATTCTGTGAACACGATCCAGTAGCGGTGATTGGTCAGGAAATACAGTAGGGAATGCATCTTTTAAAAGTTGAGAAAAATACTTCATGGGGTTATTAGATTCAACAGCTTCACGCACCCCAATCATTCGTAAATTTTGCCGTCGCATTCTAGATTCCAAGTCAGAGTTTTTAAAAGTCAGAAAGTCAAGTTTCTTCTTCATTACATTAATTGTTTCTTCGATTTTCCCCATCTTAAACTCACTTTGTTGCGCGAATTTTTGAAGATCAGATATAGCCGACTGATGTTCCGCAATAGATGTTTGCATCTTATCAATTGAATCGGCAATTTTCTGGAGATTAATTGAGATTTCCGTATGAATCAGGTCTTTAACAGAGTCTGCAATTTCCGTACGAATCATCTCCCTAACAGAGGTTGAAATTTCCCTCTGAATTAACTCCGATGTAGCTTTCAAAGTCACCGGTGATTCAGTCGGGGGGAAATCCATACCGGAGGTTATTAACCGGAGGTTTACCATCCTTGCCGTTTTTCCCGTTCTTAGACATAGCAGATCTAAGTTCCATCCAGTTGTCGGAGAATTCAGTTTAATTCAAAGTATTGTAAGAGTTGATGCCTTAATGGTTAATTAAAGTATAGCTGACCATAGAGAAAAAAACTCAGAGGTAATGGAGCGAGTCAAGAACGCGACTTCACTCCATGAGCGCTACCGGAAGTCCCCCCGACAGCCCCATGGCTCAATGATGAAGGCCACCTTTCATAACAATATATGTCTAGGGCCAGTATGATTTGGGTTCAACCAAACAGGAAAGTTAGGATGTTCCAATTAAGGAACATGGGTTGTAATGAATGTTGTGTAAATACTGTCCATACACTGTTATAGTTAGCCCAGAAATGACAGATCGTACAGCAGCATAAAGTTATAAAGAAAGTATATTTACCAAATTTTCAACTTTAACAAATAGTTACAGAAGAACAAGAAAAATAAAATGGCACATTACAGCTGAACCAGTCCAATGTTGTACATAAACATCTGGAGTAGTTGGCAGTATATCTCTTTACCTGTGTACTAGACCCACAGTCTGCGTGAAAGCACCCACCAGAATCTGAACTTTCTTCGAAGACCATCTTGATGAACGAATTGACTCTCTCTCAGGAGTATTGGCCCTTCTTCCTTGGAGCCATTCATCTGCATAAAGCACTTCTTGCAACGGGAACTCTACTTCCTATGGCATTCTGTGCATCTTCCCAAACCAGACTACTGTCCTTCAGGAAGCTCTTCGCTGTAGAACCTTCCCTCACATCCCACAATCTTGATTGGCTGATACATATTCCTAAGTTATCTTTAGCTGAAGTCACAGAAAACTGTTAAAATGAAATACCTCACAGTACAGCAGTAGAAATCTTAACCAGGACATTACATTGGTAATCTGAAATAAGAACAAAAGTGCTGGATATACATTACTGTGCAAAAGTGGTTAGGTGCATATATCTGGCAAGAGCAAAGGTGAGGGTGGAGTGCCATGGAAGGAGTTTGGGACAGGTGGCAGAAAAGAAGTGCCGGGGTGGTGGGTAGTGAGGGTACAGACACACCCAGCCCCGAGACACCAGGCAAGATCATTTGATTCCAAACAATTGCTTAATTGATCATTGGAGTTTCTCTCTGGTGCTTCCCAGTCCCTCCCCTCTCCATTACCCTTTTCCCAACCATGATTCCCCTCTCTCTACCCCTTCCCACTGTTAGTTCACAATAGAGACCCGTATCAGAATCAGGGGTATCATCATTTATATATGCCACAAAATCTGTTTTTTGTTGTGTGGCAGCAGTACAGTGCAATACATAAAATTACTACAGTAATGTGCAAAAGTCCTAGACACCCAAGATATATATATGCCTAAAGACTTTAATGCTGTACTCTATTTGGCTAGTGAGGTGTAATCTAGCATTGTTTTAAATCTCCTTAGTATTTCAGCTTGATTATCTTCAGAATTAAAAAAAAAGTAGGAAACCATGAGAGTTTTAAGTAGCAAAGAAGAGTTTGAGCTGGGAGAAAAAAGAAACAAGCTGATGTTACAAATATAAAACATTGAAATGAAACAGGAACAGTTGTTTATCTAAAATTGAATTCAATAGAGTCCTGAAGGCTACCTGAAACTTTGTTGAAACCTTGTAGGATGCCAGTGGGAGTGGAATGAAGAATTAAAGTGACAAATGGAAACTGGAGCTTATCTTTTAGAATTTTATCTAGATGTTCTACAAAGTGGTCAACTAATTTGTATTTGGTTTCTTCACTGTCGAGGAGACCAGGCCGTGCAGTGCTATAAATTGGAAGGTACAAGTAGATTGTCGCTAGACCAGGAGGTATTTTTTCCTGCAGTTGAATAGAAAGGGTAGTGATTGATCATGATGGAAGAACAACTACTTGGGAAAGATATGGGAAAAGACCCTTGAAAGTACAGGTTGGCCTTCATGATCTGCTCCACAATCAACATCAACACAGGTGTACCACAAGGCTGTATAGCCAATTACAGTGTCAATGCCATATTTAACTTTGCTGATGACACTACTGTTGTTGGCTGAATCAAAGGTTGTGATGAATTGACATGTTGGAGGAAGATTGCAAATCTGGCTGAATGGTGTCACAACAGCAACCTCTCATTCAACGGCAGCAAAACCAAAGAGCTGATTTAGTGAATAAAGGAGGAAGAAGCCTGTGCAAGAGGAATGTCCATAAGCCAGTTCTCATCAGGGGGATTGGAAGTAGAGAGGGGCCAATAACTTTAATTTCCTTGGTGTTATCATATCAGAGACTCTGTCATGGGACCAGCACTTAAGTGCCATCACAAAGAAGGGAAAATAGTGCCTCTACTTAGAGGTTAGCACAGATTTGACATGCCGCCTTGACTTCTTTCTGTGTGTGCACAGGCGACAGTATCTTGACTGGTTGCATCATGGCCTGGTATGGAAACACCAGTGCTTAAGAATGGAAAAGCCCACAGAAAGTGGTGGACGTAGCCTACCCATGACAGGCAAATCCCTCCCCTCTGTTGAGCACATCTACAAAGAGTACTGCCACAAGAAATCAGCATCCATCATCAAGGTGTTCTCTATCCAGGCCATGCTCTCATCTAACTGCTGCCATTGAGAAAGGGGTACAAGCACCTGAGGTCCCATACCACCAGGTTCAGAAAGTTATTACCCTTCACCATCAGCCCTCTGAACCAGCATGGATAACTTCACTCATCTGAACTCTGAATTAATTCTTCAACCTATGGGATTCATTCATTCATTTAATTTTTATTTAGTTATTTTATTTTTTAAAGTTATAGTTTATCTTTTGCACATTTGTTGTTTTCAGTTTTTGTAGGTTTTCATTAATTCCATTTTATTTCCCTGTTGCAAAAATAAATCTTAAGGTAGTATATGGTGCTATATGCGTATTTTGATAATACATTTACTAAGAACTTTGAAAACCTCTTCAGTATACTGAAGGGGGAGGAGAAGATGTGGCTGGTGATAGCTTTGTTGCCTTCATCTAAATTCTGTGGAATTATCAGGTTGATGCGAAGGCCAGCTGAATGGAAATTGAGGACAAGGGTTAATCCTATTCTGGTTTAGTGGAGAGGGGTTTAAGAGACGATGTGCTGGAAATAGAGGGAATGCAGTTGAGAGCCCTGTCAACTATGGGAAGAAGCAGTGGGAAGGAGAGTCCCATTATCTGAAGAGATGTAGTGGAGAAAAACAGCTATTACCAGTTAGGGGGTACTATGCCGCTAGGTTAAGGACTGTTAGGATGGGAAACAGCTGCTTTCCCTAGGCTGTGAGACTACTGAACTTCCTACCACCACTCAGCTCTCTCATGTAGGTAGATAAGAATGTGGAGTTGAGGTTGGAGTTGGATCAGCAGTAATAAGTTTCTTTGCGGAGAAGGTTCTGTTATATTGCCATCCGGTTATTGATAACCAGCAATTTTTATCTTTAGTTAGACTTGTAGTACTTTCTGGGAGTAATCACTATCTATTGAACTGTTGGAATGTTATGTGACGATAGCCATGGGAATTATTTTAGAAAGTAATGCTGTATCAATCAAAAGCTTAAAGATTTGCCATATAGGGTAGGGTATTATAAGCCTATCTTGAAATCTTTGCTGTGACAAATGGTAATGGTGGAGCTTGAGTATACCTGTTAGCCTTCAGATAGCAATGGTATAATGCTTGATAAACCAGCGATTTTAAAGACTGGCAAAGAAAGCAGTTGATGTGAAGAATAAAGTACTAGTTTCACCAGGCAAATTGTATCCCCATGAATTTGCAAGTAAGCAAAAATTTGTTTATATAAAAAAAACATTAGATTTACTTGTCACTTGAACATTGAAGCATCCAGTAAAATGCATTGTTTGTGTCAATAAGCAACACAATCTGAGGCCATGTTGGGGGCAGCCAGCAAGTGCTGCCATGCTTCTGGTGTCAAAATTGCATGCCCACAACTTACTAACTCCCACTAATCCGTGCATTTTTCAAATGTGGGAGGAAATGAGAGCACCCGGAGGAAACCTACATGGTTGCAGAGAGAACATATAAACTACTTAAAGACAGTGGTGGAATTAAATTCAGGTTGCTGGTGCTGTTGTTTCACTAACAGCTACACTACTGTACTGCCTCACTGTGCTGTTTGTAATTTTTGTAATTCTGAAACCCAGGATCAGTTGGCTATTTGGGCCATTGCCACACCTCACCCCTTGTATTCTTCAGTTTAGCAAAATTCCTGCAGAGTTCCTTCTGCTTTATATAGTTGGTGTACAGTATGTTGGACAGATGGGAAATGTTGTTTGAACCAGGAGAATTAGGACAGTCATGCAAATAGAAATGTAGGTTAATACTGTCTGAAGTATAATTTATTCAGACCTAAATGTAGGTTATGCTGCACTGTGGTTTTAGGTGCAGTACAGGTTGGGAATTTTTTATGGAATAAAAATGCACTTATCAGACTCTTCATTTTTCAGTAAGTTTTTTTTTTGCATTGGTATGTTGAAAATAAGTTGCTAAGTCCTTTTTAAAATTGAAAAATAGTTTTCATAGATTTGAGATATTAGACTAGGTAGCTCATGTAATACAGACATTATTATAGATCTCATTTGTTGAAACTGCTTAATTCTGATCTTTAATATTCTAAAGGACATTATAAGCAGACCAGGGTCAGAGAGGATCTACCTCCCAGATTAATAATGGTGGTTCCTTGACCAAGTCTTGGACTGAGGTTGTTTCTATAGACATTCAAGTTTGAGGAAGACTGACTTCCAGTCATTCTGATAATGACTTTCCGAGGGCCTTTCCAGACTGACAGTGGAAACACTATATATATACACCACATACCACTATATATAACTGACCATAAGACTGCTCCATTTTACCTGTTCTAAGGCCTGATGAAATCCGTGCAGGTTAAAAAACAGTTGCCACATTATTTCCAAGCTATGTTTTCCATGCCAGGATTTTCACTAACATTTTGCTAAACTTTGATGCGTCATGCACTCTGTATCACCTCCCATGTGTAAATGAAAATGGATGCTGTCTAAACTCCTCCATGTTGCTGTCATTGACCAGCTGCTTTAGCTTTACTCTTCTATTAAAGGCTGATTATTTAACTAAGGCACTCCTGTATTAATGTGTAATTATGTATAATTCAGATTTCTGTTTCACATCAGCTGTATTTGAGTCATTCAAAAGGGGAAGAAAGGCTTTGGTTTGCGGTAAGTTACATATCCTCAAGTTAGGTTAACATTCATTGATTGTACTTTGAAGGATATGATATGAAGATTTGGATATAACATCATTTGTAATCAAAGTTCACACATGGTCATTTGGGTGAAATAATGCATGAGATTGTAGTCTTGAGGTCTATTTTCCAGTTCGGGTAATGATGAGTTTGAGTACAGAGAGGAAATTAAGAACCTGGTGGTATGGTGCGAAGACAATAACCTATCCCTCAACGTCAGCAAGATGAAGGAATTGGTTGTTGACTTCAGAAGGAGTAGCGAACCGTACGACCCCATTTACATCGGTGGTGCACAAGTGGAACAGGTCAAAAGCTTTAGGTTCCTTGGGGTCAATATCACAAATGACCTGACTTGGTCAAACCAAGCAGAGTTCACTGTCAAGAAGGCCCACCAGCGCCTTTACTTCCTGAGAAAGCTAAAGAAATTTGGCCTGTCCCCTAAAACCCTCACTAATTTTTATAGATGCACCGTAGAAAGCATTCTTCTAGGGTGCATCACAACCTGGTATGGAAGTTGTCCTGTCCAAGACCGGAAGCGATGAGGCAGCAGCTCTAATAATCTCTACCATTGTAGGTTATCTTGCATGAAAGTTTTATTTCCTACTATTGTTAGGTTTTTGAATTATACCCAGACCTATTACTGATGCAGACTAGGTGAGCATAAGAAGAATTATGTTTTGAGTGTTGTCTCCAGTATTGGATCAAGTTAGTGTATGTAGAATGAAGACTTAATATCCCCAAATGCATTACTAAAGTTAATTGCAGCTTGTAAAATTAAGTTCATAGACATGTTTTTGCCCGTTGTACTGAAAACTATAAAATTCTGCTTAGTACACAAGAATTACAATTGCATTTGTGATGATATTAAGCCATAAAATAAGGAAGTGCATAATTATCATAGAGAACCAGGCATTTAAAAAAATTCATTAAGTGAAACTAGAAATCCAAGTAGCAAACAGTACAAGTAGATTTGATATGTGATGTAGAGATGTGTGAAGGAGGTCCCATTTCTTTTTCTTGATATTGATATAAGGTTGATTCCAGTTAATTAGGTCATCAGTTAATCGGGGCAGCTGCTTATTTGGGTCTACTCTTAATGAAGAAAAGCTAGAAAATAGGCAGGCTTCTCAGGAAAATGGAGGATACAGTTGTCAAAAGCATTGTTTGAAGGCAGTCACGAGGAAATCTGCAGATCTATTATCTGCACTAGGTGTCTGCACTCATTTTGTTCATTTACAGTCAATCAAAAGAACATGGTAGTATACACTGGATGAATTATCTATTGGGAATGAATATACAGTTTTATATTACTGTAGTAATATTGCTAGTGTTTTAATTTGTTGTATATTTGAATTGAGTTGACTATTTCTTACATCCTTCACATACATGAGTGAAAATCTTTACAATACGTCTCCATCTAAATGTGCAATATGCAATAATAGTGATTTATAATAATTTATAATAAATAGAACAGTCAGTGTAATATAGAGTACATTCAAATCAGCATGAGTTAGTCAGTCTGATGGCCCGGTGGAAGGAGCAGTCCCGGAGCCTGTTGGTTCTGGCTTTTATGTTGCGGTACCATTTCCTGGATGGTAGCAGCTGGAATAGATTGTAGTTGGGGTGACTCAGATCCCCAATAATCCTACGGACCCTTTTTACACACCTGGCCTTGTAAGTGTCCTGAATCGTGGGAAGCTCACAACTACAGATACACTGGGCTGTCCGCACCACTCTCTGCAGAGTCCTGTGATTAAGGGAGGTACAGTGCCCATATCAGGCACTGATGCAGCCAGTCAGAATGCTCTCACTAGTGCCCCTGTAGAAAGTTCTTGGGATTTGGGGGCCTATACCAAACTTCTTCAACTGTCTGAGGTGAAAGAGGCACACAGTTCTTAAAGTGGTAAAGTCAGATACAGTTCTTAAAATGGTAAATTCGAAAATCCAACAGATATATATGTTCAATTGGGAGAGACTTCTCTGGAGAAGGATTTCTTCATAGATGCGACTTTCCTGTTGGTTCTGTCCAAAGGATTCACGATGCAGGAAATAAACAGTTTAAAACAACTGACCTTAAATTCTAGAGAGCACCTTGCACGAACTACCTTGCTCGTTTGGCAAGAGTTATCTTTGATGCAGGTTGCTACTTCAACGAAGACTAAGGTCGATCCTTTATTAAACTGCCGAACATTCCCAACTTATTTTAATCCTTCATATCCTATACTTCGATGAAGTCTTCACTCTCCAATACTGCTGGAAAAAGGTACATCAACACATCTAGCAAAAGTTGCCAGTCCAGCACTATTGTACCTTGCAACAGAACGTAACACTCCGTTTTAAAAATGAAACTGTGTCATAAAAACAAATACGCAACAGAAATGGAGACACAGCCGCATGTTCTAGTTGGAAAACGGAAAACTAAAAACTAACTGTGTCATCTGAGGTCTTCCCTTATATACCCGTGGTGCACGTCATCACGCGACCTCACATTGGTGGGAAAATTACATCAGGTGACATCCAAAAGACCATTACATCATTCTCACAAAAAAAATCACACATCTCCTTGAGGTATGTAACACACTAAATGGCTGAAGTGAGTAAAATACAGCCCCTATATGAGTGGACTTGATTGTATTATAAAATTCCTTACTTCACATTTAGTATTTGTCCATATGAAACTTTGGGACATTTAAAGACAGTGTAGCAATGGCAATAAAGTTGCATGTTCCTTGTTTTTGATGACCAGACTTGGAGTTACTGTATTAAAAGGAAAAGTCAAAATCTGGATCAACTTTAATATGTATCCAATTTCTCTGAACTTGCAATTTGTTAATTTAAGTTTTGTCAGTTGCACGTAAAGCTTCTATTCCCATTCCTTTCTTGTAAAGCGATTACTGCTGCAAAAATGGAGACCAAAATAAATATGCCTGAAGTGTTCTGGTCCTGTTTTTCAGAAGCTAAGAGCAGACTTCAAAAGACCACTGTGTGGGATAAGTTTCTATTTGGCCAATCTGGTACATGTTTACTGAGGCCTTCTCCATTGATATTGCTGCTTGTTCTATTCCTGGGAAGACAAGAATTTGGAACTGCTGTTTGCAGCAGCTGCTCTACAAAATATGGCTGGCATGCATTATAAAGCAGAGGGAGAATAACTTTGGCCCTCTGTTTCTGTGTAATGGCCTTTTGCATTCAAGTTAAGTGATAGTTAAATCTATATTTTTTAGCTTTAAGTAATTCCATTTTTGTCATAAATTTTAGATGTTAATTTGCTCTGTAGTCTTAGTTGACTTGTTAAAGAATAAAAACAATTGAAGGTTTGTCAATTTGTATAATATATTCTGCGGCACATTTTCTAATATCTATATACTGCTAGAACTCTCATGCTCTGTCTGTTTGTGACCTCCAATTAGCGCAAACGGTGCATTACAGCAGCACTTTTTTTGGCTAAATCGAATTAAAAAGTGCTAACTTACAGAATGCAGGCAAAGTTCAGGGTACTATATTCGTATAAAATTGCTCATTCGTCAAAAATCAACAGACTGGCTTTCACCCGAGACCTCATCAGCCATCATGGAAATCGGGACGCGACAGCCCGACACGTGCGCATGGCCAGCCCTCAGCAGTGACACCTACCGGAGCAAAAGGGCAGGGCAGCTCTATTTCGAGGAGTCACATTCTGCTAATCACCATCAGCATGTGCAGGATTGGGACAGATCTAACTGCCACCCATCAATAAGAGATAATTAAATCTTAATTGTAATGACTTACTTTGAGACACCCATAAAACCCTTTGCTGCAGTCAAAGGACAGTGGAGACTATATCACATCCATATAGGAGAGCGCCACCCACATCATGAAGAATAATCAGCATCCTTTGGTGCTAGTGCTTCATATCTTCTATCCAGCATTAGGGTAAAAAAAAATGGTCAGCCTAATTATGCCGCGTGGAAAGGGAAGAGGGAAGTTATGTTCAAGAGATAACGCCAGACGTCGTTGGGAAGCAGCAAGGAGAGGGAGAGAACAAGAATCGGATGAGGCCGGGGCCGCACGACTCCAGTATCAAAGAGTCAGGACAAAAAAAGATGAGAGAAGAAGAGACAGAGGAGGAGAGGCATGCACGTCTCCAGGATCAGAGACAAACAACAAACAGCAGAAGAGCTGAAGAGACGGGGGATGAAAGGACTGCACGTCTCCAAAATGACAACAAGAGGCATAAGGGTGGCAGATAAGCCAGAAATGATGCCATCAGAAGTGTACTTTGTTAAATGAAGAGCAGCTATATTTGCTTTGCTATGCGTTGTTCTTCTTTAATAAACTGAGGTTTTCTACTTCAGTTTCCAAAGCAAAGCGGTACCAATAGTATTCAGGAAAATTTAATGTTCATTCTGGTCACATCAGACTGCACTACCCTTCTCTCATAGGGTGTCCCAACAGGTCACCCCGTTGTCTAGTAGGTTCTAAAAATGTGTGGACAAAAAGCTTTTCATCATTAACGATGCCTTCCAGTTAATTTACATAGTCATGGCTCTTCCTAATTTACTTTAATCTCTTACTATAAATAGCTGACCACATAAAATCCTAATATAACCAAAATTCCCATGTTATCAGACTAATGTTGTGGTTTCTATTATTTATCGCTGATCAGTTTAAAATATAGAACACTACAGCACAGGAACGGCCTTCAACCAACGATATTTGTACTGACCGTGATGCCAATTTAATCTAGTCCCAGCTGCCTGTTTAAATGCCTCTTAAAGTTACTTTCTTATCTGCTTCCACCTCTTTTCCTGGCAGTGTGTTCAAGGCACCTACTCTACTCCCTGTGTAAAAAAAACACTTGCTTCTCAGTCTTGGCTCACAGCCTTCAACATTCAACAGTCCTAGCTATCCAACCTCCTTGTAGCTAATGCTCTCTAATCCAGGCAAAGTCCTGGTGAACCTCTTTTGTACCATTTACAAAGCCTACACATCCTTCCTGTAAAGCGGCTTAAATCTTGATTGTGCCTCAAACTCATGTTATTTGAAGTTATCACATTGAACTACCTTTGCAAGAGCCCGCGTGGTAGAGGTCACTGAATTATCACTATTGGCTAGATAAATCTGAGATTTAAAATTAGGCACATTGACTACAACATCGAATTAAAGTGATCCTCTCCACGCAATGGTAACAATTATCGGATCAAAGATACACCCGTCCTCCCCAGGATTCTTTTTAATGCTCATTTAACTAATGAGTACAGTGACAGCATTTTTAAGTAGCACACTTACTAAGCTCTATTAGTTCTGCCACATTTACCAAGTATGTTCCTTCTGCAACAAACAAACTGTTGGTGAAACTCAATTGGCCAGCTGGTATCTGTGGAGGAAAATGGACAGTTAATTTTTAATGGGCGAGACCCTTCTTCTGGACTCCAGCACATTGCTTCTTGCTCCAACTTGCACATTCAGCACTCACTTGTGTCTCTGTGTACCTTCTGTAGCTGATTTACATTAGTGCCAGGAAGGACAAATGGACAGGGGAATCATGGAGGGAGCGACCCCTGCAGCAAGCGGAGAGAGGAGGGGAGGTAAAGATATGTTTGGAGATGGTGGAAGTTGTGGAGAATGATGTGTTGGATGTGGAGGCTCATGAGGTGGTAGGTAAGGACAAGAGGAACTCTATCACTGTCAGGGTGGTGGGAAGGTAGGGTGAGTGTGGATGTTTGGGAAATGGAGGAGATGCAGGTGAGGGCAGCAACAACTGTGGAGGAAGGGAAACCCTGTTCTTTGAAGGAGGAGGGAAAAAGCAGTTTTACAGGAGACAGGGCGGGAAGAGGTATAGACAAGATAATCATAGAAATTGGTAGGTTTGTAAAAGATGTCGGTTGACAGTTTGTCTCCAGAGATGGAGACAGAGATTGAAAAGGGGGAGGGAGGTGCCGTAAATTGACCGAGTGAATTTAATGGCAGGGTGGAAGTTAGAGGCAAGTTGACGAAATTGAGCTCAGCATAGGTGCATGAAGCAGCACCAATGCAGTCATCAGTGTAGCAGAGGAAGAGTTGGGGTGCATTGAAGAGGAAAGCTTGGAATGTGGGCTGTTCTACAAAGCCAGTCGGAAGGCCAGGCATAGCTGAACCCCATGTAGATTGGAAGCTTGCAGTTGACAATGTTGTCGTTTGTCTCTTGCCCTTAGCATTTGAGAAATGCTATCATTCTGTTAAACCTTACTTCTAATTATTTCCCGTTACCCGATGCAAGAACACACAGTACTATGGAGGATAAAGCAACAGCTTTTTATTAGTAGCTCGCTACTGGAGAGAGAGCACTTCTTAGGCACACACAGGGGGCCCATACCAGAGGTCTCTCTTCCAAGCACACAGATAAAGAGATTTTTATACCCTTTTTGTCATGTACGCAGGAAACAATTTTTTAGCTATCCCCATAGTCACTGCCCAGCAACAGTGGTATTTTGAGACAAAGACCCTTTGGTTACCTTAAAAGGCCAAAGGCCATCAAACTCAGACAATGTGCAAAATGAGTTAATTCCTCATTTTTCAACCGTAGTTCCACATGTTTGGAGACAGAATATAATTAGATTACCACATCCTATTCTGCAGGTGCAAAAGCCAGCAGCACTTAGCTTGACGTCTAATTTTTACATGTCAGCAGAATAAACTAGCCCTTTACCATCTCAATTCCAGTATAGACTAGTAACTGCCATGCATTTTTTAATTAATTCGTACATACTGAAGTCCTGGAACACTAGAGCTGAAACAAGTGAATGCCTAGGGTTGTGTATGGCATGCCAATCAAGGGAGCAGCTTTGGATTGCATCAAGCCTCTAGAGAGTTGTTGGAACTGGATGTATTTAGATAAATAGAGACTGTTCTATTGCATTCTTGACCTGTAGCTCTTGTAGATGTTGAAAGGCCTTTTGTTTTCCTTTTTCTTGGACAGTCCCTTGGGGGTTAAGGATAAAGTCTCCACAGTTGTGAGATCAGCAGATTCTGCCATAGGTGAGGCAGGTAGTGTTTGCCATAGGGGTCGAGGTAGGTTGTTTGGATTTTGTGTGCTGCTGCTTTTGCTTGTGCTTGGACTCTTTTGTGCACCTGACATGGAGACTTGCTGTTTGGTGTCTCCCTGAATGCTGCTACTCAGTTTTGGATGGTTATGGGTCGGTGATAATTGATCCACTGAGGGTTTGTATTTTTCTCAGTCTTCAATTTTCTTTTTCTCCTGGATATATCTTCCATTGAGTGAAATGGAAGTAGAATTTTGGCTTGGATATATAATGTCAGAAATGGAGCAGATAGCTTGCCTGGAAGATCTGGTTAAACGTAATCAGAACCTCAAGCTTATCAGCAAGTAGCAGGATCTCCTGTGTGTGCTTTAACACTTAAGCACTGATCTTCAGATCACATATTATTTTGTTGGGTCTTGAGCTTCGGATATCTTAGAATCTCTTTCATTTTCCTTGATGTGAAGATTTTCCTTGACTTGAAGATTTTCCAGAAGGTGATTGATTCACTGCAAATTGACCAGCCTATTACATTCAACTTGGCTCAAAAATTAAAACGCTCATTGATATTAATTTTCGCTGCTGGGATGGAAGTTCTGAATGTATTAACGATTTCTACATTTTCACCTGAGCTAATTGTTTGGCTCCAACCTTTTTTTTAAAATTGCTGCTATTCAATTAGCTTCTTTTGTATGTGTGTCCATCTATAGAAAGGCACAGATATGCAGCACACACAAAACTGCTGGATAGTTTTGAAAAAAACGTTGTGATCAGTAGGCAGAGGAATTACTTCTGAGTGGGGATATTTACATGCAAATACCAGTTATTTTTAAATTTATTATTTGCTTACTCCATTACCAGAGAATAGATGTAACTTGACCGTTTCCAGGTTCCGGGGGGTGGGGGGTAAGAAGACAGTTGTTAAATGATATAACCAGATTAGCATTCACAGCTGTCTGCAGCCTTGTGGTCATATTAGCAAGGTGAGGTGGGATGGGGTGGCGGGGAAGACTGCATTAACCAGCTTTCTTAGAAACCATTCTGTAGCTGTTTTGGTCTTTATTTTATTTAACAATTAATGCAGAGTTGGCCCTTCGAGCCACACCATCCCAACATCCCCTGGTAAAACCAAACCTAATCACGGAACAATTAACAATGACCAATTTAACCTACTTGTTACATCTTTGGACTGTGGGAGAAAACCGGAGCACCCAGAAAAAAACCCACACGTTCCACGGGGAGGACAAACAGAGACTCCTTACAGAATGGTGCTGGAATTGAATTCTAAACTCTGCAACAGCCTGAGCTCTAATAGCGTTGCGCTAATCACTGCGCTGTGTAGTGAACTCAACTATCTAATAATTGCACCTTGAGTGAGAGAGTAACATCAAGCTCTACAGTTCAAAGACAATGGATTGATTCAGTACTGAGTAGAAAAGTATCATTATTTAAATCTTTATATTGATTGCCATTAAATAATCTTAATGCCCAGTCTGTAAGAAACTTGAAAAGATGTGTCTAAAATGATGCAATTTTTTTTTCTGTTTCAGTTTATTGCTTTAGGTTGATATTTTTCTGTTAAGTGAGTCTGATTAACATGGGCAGTGTTGGTAGGTAACTTGTTTAAAATCTGCCTCATTAATGTTACATTTGCTTTACAGCTCTGGCTCCAACATCAGAAGCATAGAGTAAATGGCATATGGCCCTTTTCCCCCAAAGGGTCTCGGGTGCACCACAAGAAATGATAGATGTGATGTGGAGGGAAATAAAGGTTCCTAGCAGAATCATGAACTTTCTGTTCAGGCCATGTGATTTGAGTTTGTTTTATTTACTCACCAAAGGGGAAGATGTACAGTGGTAGAAACAAAGTTATGAATTTTGACTCTAAAACAACACCATCTTATATTTCAGTGGTATTGTAGAATTGTATTTTATATCATTTTTCAAAAATTACGCTAAGGATTTTGAAGAAAATTGTCAAAATGTTTGGCATTTATGAAACAGAAATACCAAACATTTCATTATTTCTATTCAAACAGCTTGGAAATAGGGAGTCTAGGATTGTTATCTATATATACATTGCATTTTCATTATGTAAATATGAGGGATTTATTTAATTTCCAGTTCATTTAAAATATTGTTTAAATCATCTCATACCTTATACTGATTGATATGTTTCCATTTTTGCAATATTGAGGAAAAATGTTTTCTTTTCTAGGCAATTTGCAGGATAGTTGTGATTTGCACCTATAGTTTGAAAGGATTGGAAAACTTTCCAAATTATTCCATTACACCGGCTTTAGCCAAAGATATTGTCCAGCCGTCCCCTTTAGAGTGCTCATCATTTTTTTTTCCCCTGAAGTCTACACTGGTAAAATGGATGGATCCCAAATCTTGGCTAGTTGTTTTGTCCATTTGTGATACTGCTGAGCATATCACTGTAACTATATCACATTTTTTCATCTTTATATTATAAAGAGGCATGTGACAACTGCTTGCTTTTCCCCATCATTTTGATCCATAATGGGAGGAGATTGTATAACTTTCTTATTGTCTTCGCACAGATATGTGAAGAAAATACAATGGAACCTTAAGTACAGAAAATAAATCAAAATCTGCAGACGTTGAAAGTCTGAAATAAAAATAGAAAATATTGTAAGTACTCAGCAAGTTAGATATAGAAACAGTTAACATTTCAAGTTGAAGACCCTAAGTTAAAATTGGAAAAGGAGAAAACAAGTTCATTCAAAATTGCAGAGAGTAGGATAAAGGAAAGAACAGAAGGGATATTTCTGATTTAAAACATCAGCTCAGGGTTACTGTGACTCTAAGAGACAGGAATCACTCGTACTTTGAGGACCTTATCTTTGGGTTTCCTCAGATGGTCAAAAGGTGTTGTGGCATGCCGAAGGAGGTGGTGAATTTCCCAAGATCGCATCATGGATTACTACTTTCTGTTGAAATGTAGTGTTGGCCATGGGGTTGAGTTGATGGATTACCTTTGATTTGTAGCAATGTAAGGACCATTCTCTCAGGCATTTCGGGGAATGAGTAAGATAGCATGGAGTTATTTGGCAATGCAAGAGGTCTCTTTGGCCCAACTAGACAACGCCAAATGTATTGCTTAGTGAACTAGTCCCATCTACCTGCATTTGGCCCATTGCCCTCTAAAGGCCTCCTATTCATCTACTTATCTAGATGGCTTTCAAATGCGGTAATATGCATGCTTTATGGATAAAGGTTGGGTGATTTCTGATTTGTTAGAAGTCATGTATCCTTAAAGAATCATTCAGAAACAATTCTTGTCAAAAAGAATTCAAGAATTAAATGATATTTAATGAATGTAACCTATGAGGAAATTGTACTCTGCTGGGTGTGTCATATGGTAATGAAAAATAAAAGAAAATTATACAGATGTAAAACCAAAATGATTGAATGCAAATAATTGTAATGCTAATAGGAGGCAATGTTGTGACTACTTTTGTAGTATCCTGTTCATTTGTGGTCAGCTCACTAGGAATGTACATTGATAATTGTACACAGCAAATTTTACTATGTGTAGAATAGCTTGATTAAGGATATAAATGGAAAAGAAAACAGTTTTAAAACCAATGTTATAAATACTGCAGCTTCCAGAGAACTTCTGAAAATGCTGACACTGCCCCTTAAAACAACTCTTCTCCCCGCTCCCCCAACATTCTCCCACTTCCCCATTGTCCCTGGCAGTACTTTTTTACTCCTGAAGGGTAGTGACAACAAATGGAATTACTTTTATTACTAACAAGCCATTTTGGTGAAGCAGTGCACACAAATCTTGTGACCCTGTCCATCTGTTTATTTGCAACAATCAAGCATTTTGGGTTTTATAGCTCATGATTTTGAGTAGAAATGTCCATGCTATCTATTCTATGATGATGATAATATACTTAAAATACATATAAAGTATTCACTAGGACAGAAAAAAAACAAGAGCTAATAAATGTACTGGGTTTGGATTTATTGAAATATTGAAGAGTTGGACTATGTTAGGCCTTTGTATAAGCATAGCAGGAAAAGCAGTGCTCCCTGTCACAAGAGCCTTGGAGTGGGTGAAAGGCAATGCTCTCGGATGCAGAGATTACGTTCAGTTGGCAGATACTGAGTAGTGGCATATTCATCAAAGTATAAAAGACAGAGAAGTGATTCCTCTTAAGAATTATGTGTATTTTAAGTGTAGCTGATGGAGGAATCTTTTCCCTTGGCCAGAAAATGTTAGAATAAGATGTCATTAACTTCAGGACCAAAGTGCACAAATGTTTTATTAACTAGCTAGATCATGAATCCTTAGAATTTGCAAACTCAGGAGGCTTTGTCAAGTATATTTAAAACTGGGATGACACAAAGGAGGAAGAAGCCTGAGACTCTTAGGGGATTGGAAGTAGAGAGGTCAATAACTTTAAATTCCATTTTGTTTTATCATGTCAAAGGATCTGTGATGGGATCAGCATGAAAGTGCCATCACAAAAAGGTGTGGTAGTGCCTCTACTTTCTTAGCTTGTGTAATTTTGTCATGTCATCTAAAATTGTGGTGAACTTCTATTGGTGTCCAGTGGAGAGTTGCAGCAAGGCCTGTTATGGAAACAACAATGCCCAGGAATGTAGAAGTCTACAGAGAGTGGTGTATACAACGCACTCCAATACAGATGAAGTCCCCTCCACCGCTGAGCATGTTTACATGGAGTTACTACCACAAGAAAGCAGCATCCATCATCAAGGACTCCCGTCATCCAGGCATGCTCTCTTTTCACTACCACCATTGGGCAGGAAGTACAATTGCCTTAGGTCCCACACCATCAGGTTCAGGAAAACTATCAGGCTCCTGAACTAGTGTGGATAACTTCACTCACCACAACTCTGAACTGATTCCACAACCTACAGACTCGCAAAAACTCTGCAACTCATGTTCTCAGTATTATTTATTTTTGTATTTGCACAATATGTCTTATTTTGCACACTTTGTCAGTACTTGTTTGTGTATAGTTTTCCACAAATTATATTCCTTAATTTTCCTGTAAATGTCTGCAAGAAAATGAATTTTAAGGTAGTAAATGATAAAAATGTGTAGTTTGATAATTTACTTTGACTTTGATGAAATGGTGGAACAGACTGCCAAGGCAGTCAGTCTTTGGAGCAGCACTGGTGGTTCACTAGTTTTGGTCAGTAATTCTGAAGTCGCTATCACTTTGTCCTTGTAATATTGGACAATGTACATTTGTTTTATCAACATACTTAATTACTCTTCTGAAAATGTTATACTATTTAACATCACGTATGTTTTTGTAAGCTTTATCAGCTGGCAATGCTCACATTTTTCATTGCATGTTTGTGACAGAAATTGAACGCAACACTCAAGTGTAGTCAAACTACAGTTCAGGCATGTACTTTACTGGTTTATAGTCCCTAAAGTTAATATTGGTAATTTACTGTTCTTTCAGCATTGTTCAGCTGCTGCCGTGGCATTTTTCATGCAAAGAGCTGAGGCAACTTATAGCCCCAGATGTCTTTCAGCTTTTTTTTACGTCATGAGTTCCTCTTGTCCTCAGCTATCACCCCATGAGCCACTGTGTTCAATACCTCATTCTCTGCAACTTCTGCCATCTTCAATGGGATCCTACCACCAAACACATCCTCCCCATCCGATTTCTGTGGGTATTGCTCCCTCTGATTCCCTTCTTCATTTGTCCCTTTCTGCTAATCTCCCTCCTGGCATGTGAGAGAAATGCTACACCTGCCCATTCACCTCCCTTCAGGGCCCCAAACAGTTCTTCCAGGTGAGGCACCGCTTGACTTGCGAATTTGTTGAGGTCTTCTATTATATCTAGTGTTCCCGATGTGGCCTCTACATTGGTGAGACCCAGTGTAAATTGGGGGACAGTTTTGTTGAGCACCTTCATTCTATCCGCCAAAAGCAGAATTTCCCGGTGGCCAACTATTTTTAATTCCTCTCCCCATTCCTGTTCCAACATGGTTGTGCATGGCCTCCTCTCTGTTACGGTGAGGCTACCCTTACGGTGGAGGAGCAATACCTTATATTCTACCTAGGAAACCTCCAACTGGATGGCATGAATATTGATTTCTCCTGGTAATTTTTTTCCTTTTTTCCCTTTTTCCCCCCATCCTTTTCCCTTTTCCCCCCATCCCTTTCCCATTACCTACTCTGGCCTCTATCCCTCTCTTCACCTGCCTATCACCTCTCGCTGTTGCCCCTCTTTTTTTCCCCTTTCTCTTCTCCCATCAGATTCCTTCGACTCCAGCCTTTGACCTCTCCCACCCACCTGGCTTCACCTATCACGTTCCAGCTTGAAGTCCTCTTCTTCCTGACTTTTTATTCTGGTGTCTTCTTCCTTCCTTTTCTGTCCTGATGAAGGGTCTCTGCATAAAAAGTTGGCTGTTTATTCATTTCCCATAGATGCTGCTTGACCTGCTGAGTTTCTCCAGCATTTTGTGTGTGTGTTCTAGATTTCCAGCACCTGCAAAATCTCTTGTATTTATAAAGAATGTATGGAACCTATTTTTCCTATTGTGCAATATCTTCCAATAATACTAGTGCTGGATTTCACATGTTGCTGCTCTGCTTAGTTACAGATTTTATTAAATTCCTTTTGCACATCTTGTTTATTTCTTTCCATCTTCACACTCCTTTTGTCCCATTATTTCAAGTTCAGTCATTGAGAAAATCAGAAGTAGGAGTCACAATGCGAGGTGCCATGAGAGCATTCCTTGTATTTATTACACTTATTAAGAATAGTAACTCGCTGATTTCACCATTTTAGCCAATTAAACATTTTTAGGTTTAGTGATGTTGTATTTGGCTGCAGGTTTTGATGAGAAAGGTTGCCTAAATCATTTTAAAGTCCATATGTCATGTTATAAGCAGGCTCCACTCAGGGTGATAGATATTGGCCAACTTGAAGTACTAATTGCACAATTTTACAAGTCTCATCCAATTTAATTCATTCCATGTGCTAGCAAGAAATGGATGAGAGCACTGGTATAGCAAAGGCAAACAGACCTGACAAGACTTGTACTCCAGAGTTGACTGCACCCCTAGCTAACCCATTCCAGTGCAATTGTAGGTTCAAAGGTCAAATTTAATGTCAGAGAAATGTGTACAATATACATCCTGAAATGCTTTTTCTTTACAAACAACCATGAAAACAGAGAAGTGCCCCAAAGAATGAATGACAGTTAAGTGTGAGAACCACAAAGTACCCCCCCAGCTCCCCCTCCTGTGCATAAGCGGCAGTGAGCAACGATCTCCCCTCCCCACCCCCCACCAGCAAAAAAAACCATGTATCGGTACCATCACCAAGCCCAAGTGTGTGCTAAGCAATAGCAAGGACACAGGCCAAAGTTGCCCCAAAGGCTACGCATTTCATCTGACATTCGACAAACCAAACCCTCTCCCTGGCAAGAGAGAGGGAGGTATTCCCCATTTTCATAGATGGGAGACATAGCAATAACCCACTGGTTTACGATGTTAAAAGTCCATTTCATCGCTTTTTTTGAGCACTGTGTCCGAGGATTGTAAAGACCTCGGGTTTTCGGACCCACAGCAGAAGATTTTCCGGCCTCCCCGACGACACACCAACCCTCGATACACCAGTCTCCTGAGCCCCGAGATCTTAGGCTTCCAAACACGATTGAAACTCTCAGGCCAAACCCTTGGCATGTTGAATAATGGCCAGTCGTAGAGCCCCAGGAATGGGTCCCATTCCCACAAAGAACTGAAGCCTGCGTGTAACTCCAGGTCAGAGTCTTCAAAAGAACCCCGAAAGGGAAAAATAAAGATATTAAAGGTAGAAATAGAGCTGTTTCCGAAGATGCAAGCAAAGGAGTGGCCGTTAGTCGCCATCATCCCTCCTAAGCTCCGCCTCCAAATAGTTCAAAAAGTTTGAAGTAAATTTAATAACAAAGTATATGAATGTCACATATACAGCCCTGAGATTCTTTTTCTTACGGGCGTTCACAGTAAATACAAGAAACAATAGATTCATTGTAAGATCGTGCCCAACAGGGGACAAGTAATCACTGTGCAAAAGATAACTGCAAATACAAGGTGGGGGGGGGGGGGGAGTAAATAAATAAATAAACGGTAAATATCAAAAACATGAATTGAAGAGTCCTTGAATGTGACTCCATAGGTTGTGGAAACAGTTCCGTGATGGGGTGAGTGAAGTTATCCCCTCTTGTTCAAGAGCCTGAAGGTTGAGGGGTAATAACTGTTCCTGAACCTGGTGGTCTGGGTCCTGAGGCTCCTGTACCTCCTTCCTGATGGATGCTGCTTTCCTGGGACAGTGCCTCATACAGAGGGCTTTTCCCTTGATGGACTGGGCTGTAACCTCTACTTTCTGTTGGATTTTCTGTTCAAGGGCATTTGGTGTTTCTATAGCAGGGCGTGATGCAATCAGTGATGGTGTGAGTGGTCAATATACTTTCCACCATGCATCTGTAAAAGTTTGTCATAGTTTTAGATGACATATCAAATGTTTGTACACTTCCAAGAAAGTAGAGGTGCTGCCATGGTTTCTTTGTAATGGTACTTACGTGCTGGACCCAGGACAGATCTTCTGAAACATTGAGGAATTTCAAGTTGCTGACCTCTGATCTCCTGAAGAGAACTGAGTCATGGACCTCCAGTTTTCTCCTCCTGAAATCAATAATCAGCTCCTTTGTCTTGCTGACATTGAGTGAGATTGTTGATATGGCACACTCAGCCAGATTTTCAATCTCCTTCCTATGTGCTGATTCATCACCATCTTTGATTCAGCCAATGACAGCAGTGTCATCATCAAATTTAAATATTGCTTTGGAGCTGTGCTTTGCTTTACAGTCATAAATATTAAATGACTAGAGAAGGGGGCTAAGCGCACAACCCTGTGATGTACCTATGCTGATGGAGATGTTGTTACCAATCCAAACTGAGTGGGGTCTGCAAGTGAGTTACAATACTAGTATTGACAGACAATGTGATAAATTACACAATGTAATTTTCACAAAAAGAAGGGAGTGTGTAAATTTTTCCACTATTAGCTGTTTTTATTACATTCCACAATCAGATGGCATTGTTTTTGACAGCCAGTCACTCTTGAATAACCTGCTCACTGATGCAGTTTGAGACTTGTCACAATTACATAGTGGCAAACCTCATCACAGCTTTGTTTCATACATGAACTGTAGCAACGATTTGCAGAGGTAAAGTGAGAGGGATATCAAGGTCCTATTAAAATTAAAAATAGACATCATTAGCCAGTTATAGTTTTTGGAGATTTGTTATCCTAGCCACAGATGTCTCAGCAATGGTTTTGCAGAAGAGTCCGTATTCACTGTCTTCTAACAATGACTTTCCTTCCATAATAAATCCAGAGCTAGAAATATTCAGTTTTTTTGCACTATGTTCATTTCCATTCATAATTCGGGAAATGAACGAATTCTTGCCTGAAAAAGGAATGTTGGATATGATCCAGATTTGTTTTATATTCATCGTAATCTGCAGCTCTTTTTAATCTATATTTGTTTATTAGCTGTACAAGTATATTAATCTTTAAGACTTCTTGTGTAAGCATTTTTAAAGATATTCTGTTTGCTGTCTGCCTCAGTGGCTACAGCTGGTTTCACTCAATTAAACTGTTCCAAGTGTTCACTCATACCACTGAAGTCTACTGGGAGTTGTGTTTGCACTGCCTCCAAATTGTATTGTTTAAATGTTTTTCAGGAAATTTTGGAGAGAGATTGCATTTCTGTCTTTATAATTCCTGTGCTGCTGTAACACTAATATTCTTGGGAAAAAAACATATAAGTTTATACTTTATATTCACAATGTTTTGAACATAAATATACAGATGTACAGAAGGATTGAATTTGTTACGATTGTCAGATTACTTTATTGCTGAATGTTCCTTGAGAGAATGCAAATTTGAAGTTGGCGACACTGAGTTTGCTTAGGGACCTTATGTTAAGTCTGCGTAGCCAAAAGTTCTTTTTAAATTCTCTACATTCTTTATTTTAATGGTTTGTGGATTTGAATAGTATGAATACCTCAAGGAGTATTTTTAGTTTTTTTAAAAAAAAATATGGTATTGGCTCATACATTGAGGTTCAACATCTGTGTAATAAAAGTTACAAGACAGTTAACTCTGTTCTATATGAAGAGGATCGAGGCTAAATATAGAGAGGATACTATCTAGGGCATTTGGGTCAGAGTTCAAAGTCAATTTATTATTTAAGTACATATAGGTTACCATATACTACCTTGAGATTCATTTCCTTGCAAGCATTTGCAGGAAAAAGTGTCTTTGTGGTCCCATGTCAAATCTTCTTATCCTCTGGAATTTAAAGCAACTGCCCTTTGCTGGATGAAGACCGGCTCCTGGACGTCTGGCTTCTTCCCCCTACATTTAAACAGTTCTTTGGTTTTGCTAATGTTGAATGAGAGGTTGTGGTATCACTCAACCAAGTTTTCAATCTCCCTCCTGTATTCTGATTCATCAGCACCTTTGATTTGACCAACAGCAGTAGTGTCATCGCAAACTTGGCATTGGAGCTGTGTTTAGTCACACAATCATGAGTATAAAGTGATTAGGTCAGAGGGCTAAGCACAGCCTTGTGGTGCACCTCTGCTGATAGTGAGTGTGGAGATGTTGTTGCCAATTCGTGCTAACTGGGATCTGCCAGTGAGAACGAAGAGCATCCTAATGTGTATCTTCATTGCCCATGAGTTCCAGAGCCTGACTGAAGGGGCAATGAAATGCTGTTCACCTGATGTGATGGTAGACAAACTGGAGTGGATCCATATCCTGGTCTCTCCTCAGGCTGAAGTTGATATGCTTCATGACCTACCCCTTGAAGCACTTCATGGTGGATGTATATGTTACTGGATGGTGGTCATTGGGGCAGGTTGCTGCATTGTTCTTGGGCACTGATATGATCGATGTCTGCTTGAAGCAGGCGAGTACCTCAGACAACCGAAGCAAGAGGTTGAAGATGTCCATAAACTGGTATTGGACAGAGTCGACTATTCTCTGCAGCTTGCATTTTTGCACTTTCAAATTGCCGGACCAGATCATAGAAACATAGAAAACCTACAGCACAATACAGGCCCTTCAGCCCACAAAGCTGCGCTGAACATGCCTTACTCTAGAAATTACCTAGGGTTACCCATAGCCCTCTATTTTTGTGAGCTCCATGTACTTGTCCAGGAGTCTTAAAAGACCCTATCGTATCTGCCTCCACCACCGTTGCCGGCAGCCCATTCCACACACTCACCATTCTCTGCGTAAAAAAAACACCAAACAAACAAACAACTTACCCCTGATATCTCTGTACCTACTTCCAAGCACCTTAAGACTGTGACCTCTCATGCTAGCCATTCCAGCCCTGGGAAAAAGCCTCTGACTATTCACAAGATCAATGCCTCTCATCCTCTTATACACCTCTATCAGGTCACTTCTCATCCTCCGTCACTCCAAGGAGAAAAGGCCAAGTTCACTCAACCTATTCTCATAAGGCATGCTTCCCAGTCTAGGCAACATCCTTGTAAATCTCCTCTGTACCCTTTCTATAGTTTCCACATTATGATTCAACATGCTAGGATGCTTTCAACAGCAGGGAGGGTGAAAGAATATTAGTAGCCAAAAATCAGAGAAAACCCCAAGATGTTTTATACATGACTGGGAAGAATGTCAAATAAGATAAGTAAAGCCACAAGATGCATTAGGATTATGAAAAGTATAGAGTGCCTTTTGAGCATTGGTGCATGTCCATGAACCCCTAAAGGTTACAGAGCAGGTGGATTGCTGTTACAGTTTGAAGTTCCCTAATCTGAAATGCTTGGAGTTGAAAGTATTTCCAATTTCGGATTTTTTTGGATTTTGGAATAGTTGCATCTATATGATGAAATACTTTGGTGATGGTACCCAAGTCCAGGCACTAAATCCATTTACATTGCATATTAAGCTTATGCAAATTTCCTGAAGGTAATTTGATGTAATATTTTTAATAATTGTGTGCATGAAACAATAATGTGCCTATTGAACCGTCTGAGAGGTAAGCTATCACTATCTCGGCCGCGCAGGTGAACAGTCAGTGGCTGTATAGCATCATTATCAACTCAGTTTGTGTTACCAGTCTTACACTTGTTCATCACACATCTGTACTGATGCATCTGTCCACAGAGTTAGATTTTCATTAGCATGATCTTTGCAAACTCATCAATGAATTTCTCTATTGCTTCATGATCAGCAGACGCCTTATCACCACAAATCTTTAAAAATTTAATGCTGTGTGTTTACTTAAATTTCTGTAACTAGCCCGCAGAATATTCATAATTATCATCAATTTTCAGTTAATCGTGATAGATCTTTGCTTATTTCATGATTGGCATACTATTAAGTGGCATATGTTCACTCCAACACTTCCATCGTTCTTCCTTTGACCTCATACACTTCCAGTAAAGCTCAACATAATCCTGATGAAGAGCTTCTCTTTCAATTCATGATTGAGATCTTTATTCTTTGCTTTATGCAGTATTTTTCTTTTTTTATTATTAACCTGATCAATACATATGTGAGGTCACTTCTCATAACTGTCTGTGGTGTGCAGAGACCTGCACATTGCCTGGGAACCTTCCCAGCACCCTGTGGAACTTTTCATTTGTACTGTCATATCAGCGTTTTTTAAAATTCAGATTTCAGAGACTTTCAAATTTTGGAATTTTGGATAACGGGTGCTCAACCTTTAGTTGGAGTATAACAAGAGTACAGTGTACAGAGCTAGTTATTATGTAACAGAAAGAATGTGATAACATCTAACTTGGGATATGTTGACAAAAAGTGTTCTGAAGCTGACTTTCCATCATTTTATCAAAGGAGGAGGTTGCCAGGGTAGAAGAATAATGATTGTGAGGAGAGATTGTTGCTTTCTTTGGAAGAAAGAAGACAAAGCAGAATTAGTTGAAGTGGACAAAATTGTAAGAGGCTTAAACCTAAGCAGCTTGATTGTTAATGAGAGAATGTGGATTTAAAATATACACTGGAAATACTCAGCTGGACTGGCCACTAACAAGACTTGTGTGGGGAAGGTATACAGTGGCATGCAAAAGTTTGGGCACACCTGGTCAACATTTCTGTTACTGTTAATAACTAAGCGAGTAAAAGATGAACTGATTTCCAAAAGGCATAAAGTTAAAGATGACACATTTCTTTAATATTTTAAGCAAGAAAACTTTTTTATTTCCATCTTTTACATTTTCAAAATAACAAAAAAGGAAAAGGACCTGAAGCAAAAGTTTGGGCACCCTGCATGGCAGTACTTAGTAACACCCCCTTTGGCAAGTATTACAGCTTGTAAATGCTTTTTGTAGCCAGCTAAGAGCCTTTCAGTTCTTGTTTGGGGGGATTTTCGCCTATTCTTCTTTGCAAAAGGTTCTCGTTCTGTGAGATTCTTGGGCCGTCTTGCATGCACTGCTCTTTTGAGGTCTATCAGATTCTCAATGATGTTTAGATCAGGGGACTGCGAGGGCCATGGCAAAACCTTCAGCTTGCGCCTCTTGAGGTAGTCCATTGTGAATTTTGAGGTGTGTTTAGGTTCATTATCCCCTTGTAGAAGCCATCCTCTTTTCATCTTCGCTTTTTTACAGACACGTTGTGATGTTTACTTCCAGAATTTGCTGGTATTTAATTGAATTTATTCTTCCCTCTACCAGTAAATGTTCCCTGTGCCACTGGCTGCAACACAAGCCCAAAGTATGATCGATCCACTCCCGTGCTTAACAGTTGGAGAGGAGTTCTTTTCATGAAATTCTGCACCTTTTTTCTCCCAACATACCTTTGCTCATTCTGGTCAAAAAGTTCTATTCAAACGGTTCAAAGGAGCATCTGAACAAGCCTGATGTATTTTGGAAACAAGTGGACTGATGAAGTTAAAATGGAACTTTTTGGCCGCAATCAGCAAAGGTATGTTTGGAGAAAAAAGGGTGCAGAATTTCATGAAAAGAACCCCTCTCCAACTGTTAAGCACAGGGGTGGATCGATCATGCTTTGGGCTTGTGTTGCAGCCAGTGGCACGGGGAACATTTACTGGTAGAGGGAAGAATGAATTCAATTAAAAACCAGCAAATTCTGGAAGCAAACATCACACCGTCTGTAAAAAAGCCGAAGATGAAAAGAGGATGGCTTCTACAACGGGATAATGAACCTAAACACACCTCAAAATCCACAATGGACTACCTCAAGAGGCACAAGCTGAGGGTTTGCCATGGCCCTCACAGTCCCCTGACCTAAACATCTTCGAGAATCTGTGGTTAGACCTCAAAGGAGCAGTGCATGCAAGACGGCCCAAGAATCTCACAGAACTAGAAGCCTTTTACAAGGAAGAATGGGCGAAAATCCCACAAACAAGATTTGGAAGACTCTTAGCTGGCTACAAAAAGTATTTATAAGCTGTGATACTTGCCAAAGGGGGTGTTACTAAGTACTGCCATACAGGGTGCCCAAACTTTTGCTTCCAGCCCTTTTCCTTTTTTGTTATTTTGAAACTGTAAAAAATGGAAATAGAAGTTTTCTTGCTTAAAATATCAAATGTCATCTTTAACTTTATGCCTTTTGGAAATCAATTCATCTTTTACTGGCTTAGCTATTCACAGTAACAGAAATTTTGACTGGGTGCCCAAACTTTTGCATGCCACTGTAAATAGGACTTGGCAAATAAGATATAAAATTTTCAGAAGTGAGGAAAATAACTGAAATGCTGGAAATGAAACCAATGGCAGGAATGACTTCTGTTAAATTCATTGTGGAGTTGAGAAGGCTGTTATGTATCCAGCGAGAGAGAAGCTCTTCATCAGGATTACGTTGAGCTTCACTGGAAGTATATGAGGTCAAAGGAAGAGAAATGAGAGTGGAGAGTAAAAGTGATTATCAGGATGAAAGTTCAGATGGAACTTGCAGATTGATTGAAGGCAGCTCGTGGTTCAGCTGTCCTGTATTGAGTGTTGTGCAATGACCCAGAACTGATTAGAGCACTTAATTTAAAGGAGCCCTTTGGAGGGGGGTGGGCAGTAATCATAATATAATAGAATTCAACCTGCAGTTTGAGAGGGAGAAGCTAAAGTCAAATGCATCCGTGTTATGGTAGAGTAAAGGAAAATACAGAGAGAAGGATGAGAGGAAAAACTGGCCAAAGTTGATTGGAAGGGGACACTGGCAGGGATGACAGCAGAGCAGCAAAGGCTAGAATTTCTGGTAGCAATCCAGAGGGCGCAGGATAAATAAATCACAAAGGAGAAGTAGTATTCTAAAGGTAGGATGATGTAACCGTGGCTGACAAAGTAAGTCAAAAGTCAATGAAAAAGCCAAAGAGAGGTAGATAGTAGAGTAAAAATTAGTGGGAAGTTAGAAGTTTGGGATATTTAAATACCAACAGAAGACAACTAAAAATAGTCATAAAGAAGGAAAAGATTTATTAATAATATTAAAGAGGATGCTAAAAGTTTCTTCAGATACATACAGTAAAAGAGGGTCGAGTAAATATCAGACCACTGGAAAATGATGCTGGAGAGGTAGTAATGGGGTCAAGGAAATGGCGGTCAAACTGAATAAGTACTTTGCATCAGTCTTCAGTGTGGAAGATACTATCAGTATGATGGAGGTTCAGGGGCAGAAGTGAGTGAAGTGGCCATTACTAGGAAGAAGATGCCTGGGAAACTGAAAGTTATGATGCTAGATATATCACCTGGACCCAGATGATATACACCCCAGGGTTCTGGAAGAGGCATATGGTCTACACCCCAGGGTTCTGAAAGAGGCAGCTGAAGAGATCGTGGAGGTATTAATAATGATCTTTCAAGAACCACTAGATTCTGGTATGGTTCTGGAGGACTGGAAAATTTGCTAATGTCACTCCATTCTTCAAGAAGGGAGAGAAGTGGAAGAAAAATTATATGCCTGTTAGTCTGACCTCAGTGGTTGTGAAGATGTTGGTGTGAATTGTTAAGGATGTGGTTTCAGGGTACTTGGAGGCACAGATAAAGTAGGTCGAAGTCGGTTTGGGTTCCTTAAGGGAAAATCCTGCTTGACAAATCGGTTGTAATTCTTTGACTGAAATAATAAGCAGTATAGACAAAGGATTTTCCCTTCGTACTTGGATTTTCAGAAGTCCGTTGACAAGGTGCCGCATATGAGGCTGTTTAACAAGTTACGAGTTGATGTATTACAGGAAGTATACTTGCATGGATAGAATATTGGCTGATTGGCAGGAGGCAAAGAGTGGAATAAAGGGAGCCTTTTCTGGTTGGCTGCCAGTGACTGGTGATTTTCCACAGGGGTCTGTGTTGGGACCACTTCTTTGAATGTAAAAAAAAATGTCAGTGATTTGGATGACATATTTGATTACTTTGTGGGCAAGTTTGCTGACAATATGAAGATATGTGGAAAGCCAGGTAGTGTTGAGAAAACAGAGGCTACAGAAGGACTTAGACACATTCAGAGAATGGGCAAAGAAGTGGTAGATGGAATACAGTGTCAGGAAGTGTATGGTTGTGCACATTGGTAGAAGAAATAAAAACAGAGAAAATTTAAAAATCCGAGGAGTGGTCTTTGGTGCAGGATTCCCTAAAGGTTAATTTGCAGGTTGAGTTGGTGGTGAGGAAGTAAAAGCAATGTTAACATTCATTTTGTGAGGACTAGGATATTAAAGGAAGGATGTAATATTGAGACTTTATAAAGAACTGGTGAGGCTTCACTGAGAGTATTGTGAGCAGTTTTGGGCCCATTACCTAAGAAAGGATGTGCCGGCATTGGAGAGGGTTCAGAGGAGGTTCAAGAGAGTAAGTCCAGAAATGAAAGGGTTACGTATGAAGATTGATTGATAGCTGTGGGCCTGTACTCACTGGAATTCAGAAGAATGATGGGGATCTCATTGAAACCTATTGAATGTTGAAAGTCCTTGAGAGGAGGGGATGCTTCCTATGGCAGGGGGAGTATAAGACAAAAGGGCATAGCCTCCAGAATAGTAGGATATCCATTTAGAACAGAGAGGAGGAATTTCTTTCGCCAGAGAGTGGTGAATCTTTGGAATTCATTGCCACAGGTGGCTGCGGAGGCCAAATCATTAGGTATTCAAGGCAGAATTTGATAGAGTCTTGACTAGTCAAGGCATGATGAGATACTGGGAGAAGGCAGGAGATTGGGGCTGTGAGGAAAATGGATCAGTCGTGATGAAATGGCTAAGCAGAGTCGGTGTGCCAAATGGTCTAATTCTGCACCTATATCTTATGGTCTTATAATGTGGATAACTGGATCAGCAAATTTGCAGATGATACTAAGGTTGAGGGTGTAGTGGACAGTGAGGAAGACCATCAAAGCTTGCAGCAGGATCTGGACCAGCTGGAAAGTTGGGCTGAAAAATAGCAAATGGAATTTAATGCAGATAAGTGTGAGCTGTTGGCCTTTGGGAAGACCTACCAAGATCGGTCTTGCACAGTGTGTGGTAGGACACCAAGGAGTGCAGCAGAATGGAGGGACTTTGAAAGTGGCATAAGAGGTAGATGGGCTGTAAAGGAAGCCTTTAGCACATTGGCCTTCATAAATCAATGTATTGAGCACAGAAGTTGGGATGTTATGTTCAAATTGTGTAAGCTGTTGGTGAGGCCTAATTTGGAGTAATTTGTGCTATTTTGATCACCAACCCATAGGAAAGATATAAATAACGTTGAAAGAGTGCAGAGAAGATTTAGAAGGATGTTGCCAGGACTGGAGGACCTGAGTTATAGGGAAAGATTGAATAAGTTAGGACTTTATATTCCTTAGAATGTAGAAGATTGATAGGAGATTTGATGGAGGTATAAAAATTCAGGGATATAGATAAGGTAAATGCAAGCAGGCCTTTCCCACTGAATTTGTATGAGACTACAACTGGAGGTCATGGGTTAAAGGTGAAATATTTAAGGGGAACATAAGAAGAAGCTTCTTCACTTAGAGGATGGTAAGAGTGTGGAAAGAACTGCCGGTTTAAGTGGTACATGTGGGTTGATTTCAACATTTAAGAGAAATTTGGATACGTACAGGGATGAGATACTATGGTCTGGGTACAGGTAATGGGATTGGGCATATTAATGGTTCAGGGCAGACTAGATGGGCTGAAGGGCCTATTTCTGTGCTGTAGTGTTATATAACTCTATAGTAGGGGTGTTCTATTATCTTGTTCAGTGATGTGCTATGTTTGACTTCATAGTGCAGCTCTCATTTTGAGTTGGTACTAGCTGGAAATCTGAAATAATAACAACGCTGGGTATGCCAAGCAGGTTGGGCAGAATTCGTGGAGAGGAAAACAAGCAATAATGTTTCAGGTTAATGACCCTTCAAAACTGAATGTGCAAAAAAAAAATCTTGCAGAGAATGTAGAGGGTAGAGAACACAAAGGGAATGTCTATGGAGGACAAGGTTATCAACTCATTTCCTTCTCTTAAAACACTTAATTGGTTATTCATTCCCACCTTATCATTGATACAGAACATTATCCTTTCCACCACTTCTCCCTGTTATTTAAAGCATGTTCTACAAATACTTCCTGATCTGCTATGTATTGCCTGTATTTTATGTTATTTAATAGCTGATTTTCTTCCATACATTTCACTCTGGTATCCAATGCTAGCCATAGAAAAAAGTATTTGTTAACCTGCTCTAGATTCTCTTTTATTCAAGTGTAACTGCACACTACCAAGCTTACATTATTGCATCTTAAAATCAGGACTGATTTCAGAGAACATCTCTAAATACTTCTTTGCTCTGGAGCTTAATGTGCCTCTTAGCTCTTTTGCTGAAAACTCCTGAGTTGTTTAAAATACAACCTTGATGTTACCTGTTTAATCATTGCTATGTTTGTTGTCTTTATTTTGGCAATGTTAATGCCATGCACTATTTGGCCCTTTCTGTGGTTTCTTAGATTGAAAATGGCATTCCAACAAATAGTTGATTTGGTAATTGGTGGTTTGAAGTTGTATTAGGTTTTGATGTAAAACTTGAAAGCTACCACTCATTGAGCTAGCAAGGGAAAAAGCAATAGTGCAGAAGTCCTTGTCAGGTGTGGTATCAAATGTTTGGATAGTGCGTTTTTTTAAAAGCACATTCCATTTGTGAGATTGCTTGTGTTTTAGTTGGATTTAAGTGTGTTAATTCGTGATGAGCACTCAAAGTATAAACTTCACTGCTTTTTATTAAAATATTCAGGAAGCAAAATGTGAGTAGTGATGTTACAGAATTGTATTCCTGTAGTTGAAGTTCTTAAGATTTGTGTCAAATTATAGCTTGGAGCCTGGGTTGCAGATCATAGAAGGTACAGATAAATGCATCTTACTAATTCCACCAGAAGCTGGCATTCTGTTATTGACACCTTACAGTGACGAACAGCTGAGCATGCATATAATTAGAAAATATATGAATCTATACCAAGAAGCATATCTAATTATACAGTTAGTTGTGGATGTTTTTTGGACTTGGGTAGATGCTTGAATTTAATTTGTAGTTCATGCTAATTTATTTTAAAAAGACACTAATGCCAAAAATACCAGGATCTATATAGATTGGGCAGTGATTTTGTCTTTGGTCTATGAGAACAAAATAATTTTGATTTATAAAGAATTGGGTAAAGTTGAGGAAGAAAGAGCTTGATAAGATGTGAAAGAAGAACTGTAGTGTAGTACAACAGTTATGTGTGGGTTACTGCCAACAATCTCCTGTAATGAAGCTTCATCTTGATTCTAAGAACGTCCTGAGCATCAGCCAAGCATCAGCCCATGGGTGGAGTTTTCATTCTGATCTGCTGTATCTGTCAGCAGCCAGGGCAATACAGCATTTACAGATGCTATAAAAAGTACTCATCTCTCCTTGGAAGTTTTTATGTTTTATTGTTTTACAACATTGAATCACCAGTGGATTTAATTTCGCTTTTTTGAGACTGATCAACAGAAAAAGACTTTCATGTCAAGGTGAAAATAGCTCTCTACATAGTGATCTAAATGAATTACAAATATAAAACACAAAATAATTGATCGCATAAATATTCAGCCCCTCAAGTCAGTATTTAGTAGATGTACCTTTGGCAGCAATTACAGCCTTGTGTATGTGTGGATAGGTCTTTATCAGCTTTGCGTATTGGACACTGCAATTTTCCCCCATTCTTCTTTCTGCCAGATTGCATTTCACGTTCAGCCACAAATTCTCAAATGGATTGAGGTCTGGAGTCTGACTCAGGTACTCCAGGACATTAACTTCGTTGTTTTTAAGCCATTCCTGTGTAGCTTTGGCTTTATTCTTGGGGCCATTGTCTTGCTGGAAAATAAATCTCCCAAGTCACAGTTCTCTTGCAGACTACAGCAGGTTTTCCTCTGGGATTTCCCTGTATTTTACTGCATGCATTTTACCTTCTACCTTCTCAAGCCTTCTGGGGCCTGCTGCAGTGAAGCATTCCCACTGCATGATGTATCCACCACCATGTTTCACAGTAGGGGAGGTGTGTTTTTGATGATGTGCAGTGCTTGGCTTGTGCCAAACGTAAGTGTTTAGTCTGATGGCCAAAAAACTCAATTTTGGTTTCATCAGACTTCTTCCAACTGACTTTGGAGTCTCCTACAAACGTTTGTTGAGTTTTAATGTGAGTTTTTTTTTCAACAATGCTTTTCTCTTTGCCACTCTCCCATATGCCTATAACTGGTGAAATACTCAGGCAACAGTTGTTGTATGCGTCGTCTCCCATCTCAGCTACTAAAGCTTGTAACCTCTCCAGAGCTGTCATATGTCTCTTGATGGCCTCCCTCACTAGTCCCCTTGCTGTTTTTGAAGGTTGATCAATTTTTTGCTATACAGTCGGCCCTCCTTACCCGCGAGTTCCGCGTGCGCAAATTCAACCAACCGCGAATCAAGAAAACCCGGAAGTGCTCTTCCAGCACGTACAGACTTTTTTTCCTTGTCATTATTCCCTAAACAATGCAGTATTACAACTATTTTACATAGCATTTACTCTGTATTAGGTATTATAAGTAATCTAGAGATGATTTAAAGTATACGGGAGGATGTGCGTAGGTTATCGTGGATCGGGATCGGGAAAAAAAAACAGAAGTTCTCTTACTGAGTAAGTCCGAACAGGTACATCCGGTATTATTTAGCGTCAGTTAGTCAAACGTTTGTCTTAGTATATAGTATATATTTTACCTTTCTATGCATATAAAATACTTAAACATTTGTTTCAACGCCGGGCTCGGGAATGGAAGTTCCCGAGTTGGAACCAGTGACAGATGGTTCCTGAGTTTGTTCCAGTGACAGATTGCTCCCGAGCGTGCTGTCCATCTGTGCCGGGTTGATGTGCAGGATCAAAAACCCCAAACCGCAAAACCCAATAATTAAACCACTGCGTTGCTGCGTAATAATTGTTGCTTTAATCAGGCAGGGCCTTTCTTATTTTATCCTTAAAATTGTTCCGATCGTTGACCGACTGTAGCCTAATGTTTTTCCAGTGACCGATGGCGTTTCACCTCTTTCTGATCGCTTTATTATTTCCACTTTATTTTAAATTGTGATTGTGATTATTTTCATAAACAGAAACACTGCAGATTCAGAGCTCCGCTGCCGGGTCCTAATGCCCAATGCACTGAGACAGGTTAAATAAGGTCCGGAGTTCCGCGGGGTCCTAAGGTCTACCGCATTGAGACAGGTTGAATAAGGGACTTGAGCATCCGCGATTTTTGGTATCCGTGAGGGGTCCCGGAACCAATCCTTCGTGGATCAGGAGGGCCGACTGTAATTGCACTTTGGAAGAGAAACCCCTGGAAGTGTTCTGATACCAAGGTTCACATTAAGTTTATGCTTTGAAATTCATTGTGGATCATTTAGCTGAGATAACTGATGAAGAGTTCCTGAGAACGATGACACTGCTATTTCACTTCAATATTTATGTAATTTCCTGTATTTTGTAGTACTTATTTTGGTAACTAGATATAACATGTCATATCTCAAGTTTGTGTTGCATTATCTCTACTGACTATGGAAACAGATCATGTCAGTCTGACAGTTCACTGCTTATCTATGTGATACAGCGTCATTATCATCTTACTAGTTTCCAAGGGCCTGTGCAATGGATCAGAGGGAACATTGTCCTATTGAGGAATATTTAGTTCATTTAATTAAAAAGGCATGTCATTTATAATGGTGCTGGTAAATAAATAAAATTATAAACACAAAATAATCTGCAGATGCTGGGGTCAAAGCAACACTCACAACACGCTGGAGGAACTCAGCAGGTCGGGCAGCATCCGTGGAAAAGATTGGTTGATGTTTCGGGCCAGAACCCTTCGTCGGGACTGTAGAGGGAAGGGACAGAGGCCCTATAAAGAAGGTGGGGGGAGGGTGGGACGGAGGAGGCTGGTAGGTTCCGGGTGAAAAACCAGTAAGAGGAAAGATAAAGGGGTGGGGGAGGGGAGGCAGGGAGGGGATAGGCAGGAAAGGTGAAGAAAGAATAGGGGAAAACACAATGGGTAGTAGAAGGAGGCGGAACCATGAGGGAGGTGATGGGCAGCTGGGGGAGGGGGCAGAGTGACATAGGGATTAGGGGAAGGGAGGGGGAGGGAATTACCAGAAGTTGGAGAATTCTATGTTCATACCAAGGGGCTGGAGACTACCTAGATGGTATATGAGGTGTTGCTCCTCCAACCTGAGTTTAGCCTCATCATGGCGGTAGAGGAGGCCATGTATGGACATATCTGAATAGGAGTGGGAAGCAGGGTTGAAGTGGGTGGCTACTGGGAGATCCTGTCTGTCTTGGTGGACAGAGCGGAGGTGCTTGATGAAGCGGTCCCCCAATCTGCGTCACGTTTCAAGGCGGGTTTCTTTCCCTCTCCACCCCTCTCCGCCTTCCCCAGGGATCAGTCCCTCCGCGACTCCCTGGTCCACATGTCCCTCCCCACGGATCTCCCACCCGGCACTTATCCCTGTAAGCGCAAGTGCTACACCTGTCCCTACACCTCCTCTCTTGCCACCATTCAGGGCCCCAAACAGTCCTTCCAAGTGAGGCAACATTTCACTTGTGAGTCTGTTGGGGTCATCTATTGTATCTGGTGCTCCCGGTGCGGCCTCCTCTACATCAGTGAAACCAGACGCAGATTGGGGGACCGCTTCGTCGAGCACCTCCGCTTCGTCCGCCAAAACAGACGGGATCTCCCAGTAGCCACCCACTTCAACTCTACTTCCCACTCCCATTCAGGTATGTCCATACATGGCCTCTTCTACCACCATGCTGAGGCTAAACTCAGGTTGGAGGAGCAACACCTCATACACCGTCTAGATAGTCTCCAGCCCCTTGGTATGAACATAGAATTCTCCAACTTCCGATAATTCCCTTCCCCTATCCCTATGTCACTCTGCCCCTTCCCCAGCTGCCTATCACCTCCCTCATGGTTCCACCTCCTTCTACTACCCATTGTGTTTTCCCCTGTTCTTTCTTCACCTTTCCTGCCTGACCCCTCCCTGCCTCCCCTCCCCCACCCCTTTATCTTTCCCCTTACTGGTTTTTCACCCGGAACCTACCAGCCTTCTCCTTCCCACCCTCCCCCCACCTTCTTTACAGGGCCTCTGTCCCTTCTCCCTGCAGTCCTGACGAAGGGTTCCGGCCCGAAACGTCGACCGATCTTTTCCACGGATGCTGCCCGACCTGCTGAG
The DNA here is from genome assembly GCF_963921235.1 of Mobula hypostoma. Taxonomy (NCBI): domain Eukaryota; kingdom Metazoa; phylum Chordata; class Chondrichthyes; order Myliobatiformes; family Myliobatidae; genus Mobula; species Mobula hypostoma. Next base: position 122,887,692 of record NC_086098.1, read on the forward strand.
TTCCTCCAGCGTGTTGTGAGTGTTGCAAATAAATTAAATCTCTAGTAACTAAAATCAAAATGCCACAAGGTTCTTGTTTCTGTCAGCTGAGGTCTATATACATTAATAGATGCATGATTTTAAGGTCTAAAATTATTCATGAAGGAGCTAAGCTTGGGGCTCCTAGCACAAATGAAGTGAATATGGGAACACTAGAAATATCTGTAGCATTACTTCAGTTAATCATGATTCCCTTTAGGATTTTCAGGTATGAAGAATGAGAAAATCGCACAGGAGTTCTCAACACAGCAAGTCTCAACTGAAGCATCACAAATATTTTATTGTCCATCTTGGGTAAAACTTTTAATAGCTTTACCTCCTGCTAAGGACAACAGTGAGATCAGTTCATGACACTGAATAGCCATCAATATTTAAGGACAAGCCATTTATAGCAGGAGTATTGCTGAAGGGAAGACTCAGCACTTTGGAATCTACTGTTTATAATGTTGGTCCACAAACCAAAATAGTTCATTATCATTTCTTTATGTATTTGTACAAGATAAATGTTTTTCCATTCTTATTCTTGCATGCCATTTATAGACACCAGCAATAAATTATTTGGATTTTTATTTTAGTCTGTGTGGAAGTTTGTCATATTTCTGTGAGCCTTTCATAGTTAACATCTGTTTAGGAACATAAACTGCAAATGTTGGATGTTAAACATTTTTGTCTTGCATTTAAAAGAAGTGTTTCTATCAGTGACTCAATATAAAGAAAATAAACATGAAATTGAGAAATGGCCTGTCTTCCTCTACTAAATTCTTGCACAGGATATGCTTTGTTTTCTTATTGACATGGCTTCAAATCCTACATCACTTCATTTTTAGGGAACTTAGACATTTTGAATGCTTAACTAAATTGATGTTTGATTCAGAATGTAGTAATCACACAAGTGTGTAGGTGATGCTATTTTACATGCACTTTGCAATATCCATTAAAATTTTCTTATTTGATATCACTAGCAGTCAATTTCTCCACAGCAGGGTTCCACTAGTAGTAATGAAATGTAACTAGTGATGTTGGTTGAAGGGTAATGTTACATAGGGATCAAAATAATTCTCTACTGCTTGTTTTATTTAGCTCCATGAGAACATCTACGTTCACCTTTTAGGGTAACTAGCTACTTTTTCAATGGTGCGGGGCTTCCTGTGTTGCACTGGAGCTTTTCCTGAATTCAACAAAGCATAAGTTTCCTTTCTTTTCCCAGTTATTGGCTCAATGCAGTAGTCCATGTTCTTGGAATCAAGCTGGAGTGTGTTTTAACTTGGACACAAAGTTGAACCAGTTTAGTGAATTTGGCAACAGCATTACTGATGCTGTTGGGCATATCTTCACCATGGCTCAAAGAATAAGACAGCATTGAGGCAATGGCTGATACTCCTTTGGTCATCTGTAACACTCAAGTGAAGGAAATACAAAATAGGGTATACATTGTCGGTTAGCCAAAACAGAAGTCGGTTGGTGTTTTTGGGTTGAGGTTTTTCAATAGAACTAGAAAGCTAAACAAGATGCTTCTAATGTGAATAGAACATTAGAAGGATTAACTGATGAGTTGAATGTGGACACGTCACTATAAGTGATTGAATGATTCAGTTTATAAACTGACAAACAATTTTTACTTTTAGAAAATAGGAAAAGAACTTTAAAAATGCAGGAGAATGCCAGAACATCATTTCAGTCAGACAGCCAGAAATGACTTAGAATCTCACCGCCGGCTGATTTAACATTGTAGTTTGTTCTTTCTCTAACTAATCAGGTACTGTAAATGGGTTGTGCCATCCCACCTGACCAATTGTTGCAACACAGCTGGTAGATGTGATCTACAAGCTAGTAGAGCACCAATGTGTGCATAGAACAAAAGAATCTGGGAATTCTTTGAAAGTGGCATCACAGGTAGATAGAGTCATAAAGAGAGCTTTTGGTGCATTGGCCTTCATAAATCAGAACACTGAGCTGGGATGTTATGTTGAAGTTGTATAAAACATTATTGAGGCTGAATTTGAAAGCATTGTGTTCAGTTTAGGTCATCTACCGACCAGAAGGTTGTCAATATGCTTGAAAGAGTGCAGAGAAAATTGACAAGGATAATGCTGGGAATTGGGGACTTGTTATAAGGAAAGATTAAATAGATTAGGACTTTATTCCAGAAGAGTAGGAACATGAGGGGAAATCTTTGCAGTACACAAAATTGAAGGGTATAAATAGGGTAAATACATAAAAGCTTCTTCCACTGAGGTTGGGTAAGACTAGAACTAGAGGTTATAGGTTTAGGGTGAATGGTGAAATACTTAATGTGAACATGAGGGAGAACTTCACTCAGAGTGGTGCGAGTGTGGAATAAGCTGCCAGAAGAAGTGGTGGATGCAGGGTCAATTGCAACATTCAAGAAAAGTTTGGATATATACATGGATGAGAGGGGTGTGGAGGGCTATGGTCTGGGACTGGGTAGATGAGATGAGACAGAAAATCAGGTTGTTTTCTGTGCAAGAGTGCTGACCAAGTGTAACAAACTTTATACAGGTCCTCTCCAGGTTATAATTGCCAGGTTATTTATCACCAGCGCATTGATACAAACAAGAATTTGGGAAACCAGAGGGTTAGTGTGCCAACTTCTGTGGGGCTGCAGACATTTTCTGTCAGGTGAGAATGGGGCATTTTCATGTGTCTTCTCTCTCTCCGCCCCCTAGACCATAACAATTGGGCCGTGGGGCGAGCTGAGCTGAGCAGACTCACTTGCTCGTTACTGAGTCTGGTGGCTGCTCTTCTCTTGTCTGCTTGCTCTTCTATCAAAGCTGTTTCTATGATCCTCCCCTCACACTTTAGTACTGTTCACTTCCAATTTATGATCAGTTCTCAAGAATGGAGTTCCTGTAACAAGGCGACATCTCTGAATTACAACCTATGATGTAATTTTTTTAGTTCTATCCCTCTGGCTTGTTAATCCGTCAAGTTGCATATACCTCCTCTCTTGAGATTCTACAGTATGATGGGGATGGCTCTGTCAAGCATTTGCTGTATGTCCTTTAAGTGCATCATGGCCTGTAATTTTCCAACATCAATGACATGTGATTCGGTGTTGTAGCTCAGTTGTGTCCCTTCATCTGACAGTGTTACAGATTCAGAACAAATCTGTAGGGTATGTTTGGCTCTACTGCTTTGGACTCCAGCTCCATGGTACGTGTACTTAGAAAATTTTTCAAGAGTTTTAATTTATCACAGGTGGTGACGAGAGGGCGTACAGGAGTGAGGTATGCCAACTAGTGGAATGGTGCCGTAGCAACAACCTGGCACTCAACGTCAGTAAGACGAAAAAGCTGATTGTGGACTTCAGGAAGGGTAAGATGAAGGAGCACATACCAATCCTCATAGAGGGATCAGAAATGGAGAGAGTGAGCAGCTTGAAGTTTGTCGGTGTCAAGATCTCTGAGGATCTAACCTGGTCCCAACATATTGATGTCATAAAGAAGGCAAGACAGCAGCTATACTTTATTAGGAGTTTGAGGAGATTTGGCATGTCAACAAATACACTGAAAAACTTCTATAGTTGTATTGTGGAGAGCATTCTGACAGGCTGCATCACTGTCTGGTATGGAGGGGTTACTGCAGAGGACCAAAAGAAGCTGCAGAAGGTTGTAAGTCTAGTCAGCTCCATCTTGGGTACTAGCTTACAAAGTACCCAGGAGATACAGAAGCCTGAAGGCACACACTCAACGATTCAGGAATAGCTTCTTCCCCTCTGCCATCTGATTCCTAAATGGACATTGGAGCTTTGGTCACTACCTCACTTTTTTAAATATACACTATTTCTGTTTTTGCACATTTTAAAAATCTATTCAATTGATTTACATGTTTATTATTATGTTTTTATTTTATTTATTATTTTATTTTATTATTTTTCTTTGCTATTGCACCCTTCTGTCTTTTTGGGCTAATAAAATCATAAACTGCGTATAATCACCGTCAGATAATGAGTTTAATAGCCCACAGAGTTGGCAAAGGTGTGCAAATTTGAACACTTTTAACTGTTCTCTCTCCACCCACCCCCAACCACTGGTCTAACCTGTCACTCCATCCTTAAGCAATTTTGTTCAAATTACTAGCATATGTTGCTTATCGCCCAAAGAATGGTCTCTTGTTTATCTTTTTCCCTCTCTGCAATTCTGGCTTTATGACCAGTACAGTTTGCTTACCTGCTTTCTGGTGAATCCAGTGATGCTTGATTACAATTGAGTTTGGTTGGAATTCCTTTTGGTATCAGATGGACAGTGAGTTCAAGAAGTGTTGCAGTTTAGTTAGTCAGATTGGCAAGTATGCAGGACCTGTGGCTGCTTGTTCATTACTTTTGCTCTTGAGAAAAGCTGCCTTTGTTTTCTGAATATAGTCATGCAGCATAAAGCCATCTGGTCCATGCCAACCAAGATGCTTGATCCAAGCTAGTCCCATTTTCTAGTATTTGGCCTATAACCTAATATTTTCCAATACATCTATTTGACCAACTGTGTTTAAAAAGCTATTATTGTACCTGTCTCAACCACATCCTTTAGCAGCTGATTCCGCATAGATACTGCCCTGAGCAAAAAAAAATTACCCTTCAAATTCCTCTTAAATCTTCCCCTTTCACCTTAAATCTATGCCAATTTGATAATGTCAGCAGAAGGTCCCCGGATGTGCTACTTTATTTTAATTGTGTGTATGCCAAACGTTTTGAAAAACAGTGCTGTTGCTAGAGGCTTTTTCCGGTAATTTTGCAAAATATTCTTTGGTAGTTACTTTCTGTCACCCTACATCAGCATTCGTGCACCACATTTATTCCTCCTGACAAATGCCATTGATGGCATCTTTGAATTCCAGTTCAATAAGTGGACCTGCATCTTGCTGCCACAGTATATTCTTGTTTATATTATCAGAATAGCCACCTTTATGTATTTTATTGCTGTGCTTGTTAATTTTAGTTTCCTAAGATGAATTTGACTTGATCATTATTGATGAGTGTTTCCTTTGCATTAGTTTAAATAAAATAAAAAATGTGCTGATTTAACACAGAGCATGCCTTTGTTTTTCTGTGTCCTCCCATCACTATAATGTTAGTACAGAAACTCTGGGACCAAGAAAGCCTTTAAACTTGGACATTGGTACAAATTCTTGATTGATAAATATTTAATAATAGTTGCTTGAAGGAACGTCAAACTGAGGAAGTTGCAGAGTTGAGCAGATGTAAATATCAAACCTATAAATTTAATATCTTTTTGGACAAAACAAGCAAGGAGAGAGGTGTTGGATTTTGAGGACAATGCAGGACGAAATTTAGTATTTGGAGTTAGGTTGATGTACCAATCAAATGGCTACTTTGTTTCAGATTCTTTTGTGCTTCTAGAATATAATTGGAGCAACACTTATCCAATTAAAAATCTGGGTTCCACTACATTCCCTTCATGCCTTGCAGACTTCCTGATCCTCAGTGGAATCGGAAAGTGCAGGATCCTTCCCTTCTGCCCCACCCTCTTAGCAGCTAAGTTCTGCTGACTGCGGAATGACTCCCCTTTTCTCACTCTTGACAATGGAGAAATTAATTATCAGGAGTAGTTGGTCAGATTCTCTTCTGTTGGAAATTGTCATTGCCTAGCAGTAGATTAATGTGAATGTTACTGAGCATTCATTTGTAGTTTGCAGAAACACATTCTTCATTTACCTTAATTCTGGTTGCAACCATTGGCAGGAATGGATTATCCTTATTGTAGCAACAGCTGCTAAAAAATTCATTATCAATTTATAAAGAAAATTTCTAATGATTAAAAATTAAGTCTGTGGGTTATAAATTATGTAAGCTATCTGTAAAATAAAAGACAATTGATGCTTTCCATCCAGAAAAGTTCAATTTTTTTTCAATGTGAAGAATTGAGAAGTTAATGAACCCATTGTCCTTCACTCGATGAATGGATTTGATTAGGTCAAATCATTCACCTTAGTGGTAACTGCAGAATTTTCTTTTGAATGAATGATAATTTATTGTCATGTTGAAATGTGTGGAAATTATAACCTGGAAACAGGCTATCCTGCCCAAGTAGTTTGTTCTTACAAACCAATTTTCACCTGACCAAAAGATTCTGAAGGTACTGAAAATCTTGAGCATCAGTCAAGATGCTGGAAGAACTCAGCTGGGCAGAGGGCATCAATGGAGTTGAACTGAGCATCAGTCAAGGTGCTGGAAGAACTCAGCTGGGCAGAGGGCATCAATGGAGTTGAATTGAGCATCAGTCAAGGTGCTGGAAGAACTCAGCTGGGCAGAGGGCATCAATGGAGTTGAATTGAGCATCAGTCAAGGTGCTGGAAGAACTCAGCTGGGCAGAGGGCATCAATGGAGTTGAATTGAGCATCAGTCAAGGTGCTGGAAGAACTCAGCTGGGCAGAGGGCATCAATGGAGTTGAATTGAGCATCAGTCAAGGTGCTGGAAGAACTCAGCTGGGCAGAGGGCATCAATGGAGTTGAATTGAGCATCAGTCAAGGTGCTGGAAGAACTCAGCTGGGCAAAGGGCATCAATGGAGTTGAATTGAGCATCAGTCAAGGTGCTGGAAGAACTCAGCTGGGCAGAGGGCATCAAAGGGGTTGAATTAAGTGGTTGACAAAGGGCCTCAACCTGAAATGTCAACTTTTCATTCCCCTCCAGTGATGCTGCTTAATTTGTGAGTTCCCCCAGCATTTTGTGTGTGTTTTCATCTATCAGAAGTTCTGGCTATTATCAAAGATAGGACTATAGGGAATTAGAATGAAGTTGTATTTTAATTATTCAGCAAACTGAGGTCTCCCTAGTCTATGATACAGAGGTGAAAATAACCTGATGCTTAGATAATAAAACAGAACAGTAAAGCAAACTATAATGAGGTAACCTGAACTGAACACAGTATTCTAAGTAACAAAGCCTGTAACAATATAAATTGCTTTCTGCAGACAACTCTCAGCCAGTTTATTTTTAGCTTAAAACACACACCCTGCACCTCTGAGTCAAACTTTAACTTATATTGTTGTATGTCATGCAGATTTCTAAAACACTTCTTATTTTTGTTCAGAGTTAAACTATTTGAGCTTCCATCTGTGTTTGCCATTGGAAACAATAGTAATTTGTGTCTAAATGGTAAATAGAGGAGTTTCCTTCATCTGTCTACTTGATTTGCTGATCTCTAGCCATGATGGTCACTAGTTAGTGGTCTTGCTTCTGAAGCCAAATTATAGTATGCTAATCTGATCTATCGCACAAAATAGACAGACTGAATAGTGATGTATGCCCATAGACTTCATCCAATATAATCATTGTACTTGCACCCAAGGCGTCCTTCACCAGGTCTGTATACTCTTAACATATATGCCACCTTGAGCTCAACTTCCTCCTCCATTTTGTTTCTGTAATCCTACCTGACCCTATGCTGCCCTGTCTTGAAACCTAATTTATATTTTTATCATTCCACAAGTATGGTGCATTTCTGGTTGTCATCATGAATTATATCATACAGAATGCCATTAAATTTGTCCAGATCTGTACTAGTGTTCCTATTTCATCCCTTCTCTCACCAGTCTGTGATGTCATCTTTAACTTCAATTCCATCCACCCCGCCCCCCCCCCAAAGATCCATGAGGCACTGTGGACTCAACAATTTGTATACACTTCACTCTACCTTAATTTTTAGGCCAGTGCATCAACTCTCCAGCTCTGTCCTAAAAACAGTAACCTTGCTCATTGGTTGTTCCACTTGCATCGTTATTTTTTTTTGGCATGTGAGCTTCATGTTTCCAAAAAGCATTGCCACTGAAACCTGAATATGGTAGACAATGTGACATTTGGGAAGCACAGGATGCTAGGAAAAAAATGTAGGAATGGCTTTGTTAGTTAGTGATGATCTGAGTGCAATAGAGATGAATAACTACTTTTAGGAAACCAGACATGAGGAAATCTGCAGATGCTGGAAATTCAACCAACACACACAAAAAATGCTGGTGGAACGCAGCAGGCCAGGGACCCTTCGTTGGGTCCTGGCCCGAAATGTCGACTGTACCTCTTCCTATAGATGCTGCCTGGCCTGCTGCGCTCCATCAGCATTTTTTGTGTGTGTTGTTTAGGAAACCAGGATGTAGATCTGATTTGGATGAATAAATAACACGAGGTCACTTGTGGGAGTTGATGTTTAGGCTCTCCAACTACTGAATTAAACACATTATTTAAACACGTGAGTCTCTTGTCAGAAAGGTGTGGTGGTAGTCCTGGGGGATTCTGATCTATGCATCCTTTTGAAAACTCGTGGCCAAAGAAGCCATGATGAGTTAGTTTTTTTGGGATTGTTTCCAGGAATTAGCACCTTCTGGAGTCAACCAGGGAGCAGGTTATACTGAATCTGATATGGAGCAGTGGGGTAGAATTAATTAACAATTTCATGATGATTTGCCCTGAGGTATAAACAACTGTAATATGTTTGAATATAAATTTAGTTTGTGGAAGATTAAGAAGAGGCTCATCTTTCAAGTTCAAAAAAGTACAATTGTAAAAGTTTGAAAGCAGAGCAATTTGAAATGTGCTGCTAAATTAGCTTATGGGGTTGGTTGAACAAGACACAGTGTCAATCATTCAGAATATACAGAAAAGATGCTTTTCAGGGGAACAAAAAATTGTTAACTGAAAGAATTAAAGACCATATCAAACAGAAAAAAGAATATCCAAACATGGGTGATAGGTCAGAAGTTTGGACAGAATACGTATCAATAAATGATGGAAAGATTACTAAAGAAGGAAAAATATGAGATAAAGCAAGCTAGAAGTGTAAATGCTTCTACAAGTATTAAAGAAATTAACAAAGTGAACATTGATCTGGTAGACTATACATACATCTATTGATGCTTCTGGACACATCTTCAGTGATGTTCCTAGAATCATCGGGTGTTTCGGGTCTTTCAACATCATACAGCCTCCTCCAGGTGACCCAGCCGGGGCTGATCAGACCCCAGCTTGTGTCCGATGGCTAGCTGCTTATGACTCCGTGGCTCCCCTCTTTTGAGCCACAGCCATCCTGAGGCCCCCTCTGCCGCATCGGTGGTACTGCGGATGGCTGTCCTCTTCCTCTCTCCCTCAATGCCCAAATCGCTGAAGGCCCTAGCTAAGGAACGGGCTGCGAATCCCCTACAACCATCCTCCACTGGGAGACACCTCGCTTTCCATCCAGCCTGCTGACAGTTGCTGACCAGTCCTGCGTAGTTGGAGAGCTTCCTTTCAAAGGCCTCTGCCAAGCGATCTTCCCATGGGACTGTCAGCTTCAGCAGCACCACTTGCTTCGTAGAGAAAGTGATTCTGGGGGATTAGTTGAAAACATGGAAAGTAAATTAAATACCCATTCATGGTAAAGGACACAGTTAACACTTCAACAATTGTTTTAGATTTGAAGGGAAGAAAGAACTCATGAAAATTGCAAGCACAAAGGAAGTAGTGCTAAGGAAATTGTTGCAACTGCAGACTGTCAAATCTTGGGTTTTGATGGCCTTCAGTATTGTAGCTTTAAAGGCACAGATAGAGACCATAATAATGAGAGATAGTTGTGCTTTAGTACTAATTTTCTAACCAACCCTCCCAGTCTATGCAGTAGAAGACAACTCTTTTGTTCAAAAAGCAAAGGAGTTGGAAAGCAGGAAGCTACAGATTAGTTATATTAATATCAGGCACAGGGAAGTTTTAGAAGCTATTTTAAAAAAGGTAACAGGTAAAGTCAATGAAAAGGAAATTATATTTGAACTAATTCTGTGGTGAAGTAACAAACTCAGATAAAGGGAAACTAACGAATGTACTGTGTTTGAATGTGTCGAAGGCATCTGTTCAATTGCCCTGTCAAAGGTTGTCAATGTCCATGGTGCAAATGGGAACTTGGAGAGAAGATTGGCTAGAAGCAAAGAATAGGCATAAATTGGGGTTTTGATAGTTGTCAGGATGTAATAAGTAATGTGTTACATAATTTATTGTTGTGATTTTAAGTCCATAATTTATTTAAATGCCTTGGACAACAGTACTGAAGCTGAATTTACCAATCAGGCAATAATAAGCAGAAAAGTAAGGCTGTAAAGAGGACCAAAAGGAGATTACAAAGGGATATAGGTACCTAAGTGAATGCCAAAATATCTGGCAAACAGAACAAATATGAAAAAAATTGTGAAATTGTCTTTTTTGGCTGGAAAAATGAAAGAAGCATATCATATAAATGATGAGAGATTGTAGAATCTCCATGACACAGAGGGATCTGAGTCTGCATGTGCTTGATGTAGAAACGGCTATAATTAGTTAGCATGGCGAGCAGTATGTTAATCGTTTATTGTGAACGGAATTGAACACAAAATAAGGAGGTTTTGTTTCTTCTGCCCTTATTTAGGAAATGTGGACAATTCCTTCCCACTCCAGCAGACACCACCTGATTTGCTAAATTCCTCCACCAGATTGTTATTCTAGAATCACTATCTGCAGTCCCTTGTGTCTCCATGTAGGTTGTTCTATCATGCAAATAACTGCAATACAGAGTGTACCAGAGCCACGTAGTGGGCAACACCAACTTGTTTATCTGCATTCTACTAAAACTTTTCAAGTGCTTTCTGAATTCAGCAATGGGTTGAACCTTTTCTGCCTATCTGGAGCACATTATTGTATGCATTATAATGGTGTTGCAATGTAAGCTAGAGGGGGTTAGTTTTTCAATGAATCTGTAATGGATTAAAAGTTTTTTTGACAAAAGAAATGGTAACTGCAAATGTTGTTCTCTGATTAGATATCAAGTCATAGGGTCCTGTAGCACAGTAACAGGCCCTTCAGCCAAATTTGTTCATGCTGACTGAGTTGCCATTCTACACCAATCTCACTTTCCTGCATTTTGCTCATATCCATCTTTTCCTTTCACATCTATGCAGCTATCCAAAAGCTTTTTAAATGCTGTGATTGTACTTGCCCTTACCACTTCCTCTGGTAGCTTGTTCCATAAACCCACCATCCCCTCTGTAAAAACATGCCTCACACCACCCCCCCCCCCAGACCTACTTAAAAAATATTTGCCTTCTCTTCTTTATACTGTGACTTCTAGTTTTAGGCTTCCTTACTCTTGGATGAAACTGTTGACAACCTACCGTATCTGTGGGCCTGTATAAGGGCACCATACATTCTCCTGAACTCTAGTGAGAACCATCCCAGCCAGTTTAATTTCTTCTTGTAACTAAAGTGCTCAATTTTGGGCAACATAATGATGAACCTCTTCTGCACTTTTTCTTACGATAACACATCCTTTCTATAGTGTGGTGACCAGAACTGCACACAGTATCAAAGTATGGCCTAACCCAGGGGTGGCCAACCTTTTACATTCCATGCGTCAAATTTTTCACGCACGGGTTCAGATGCGATTTTTTTTTCACACATGAGTTCTATATTAACATATTTTTACAAGAATTGTGGGGGTACAAGGGTTGTATGGCACATCTGAACTCGTGTGTGAAAAAATTGATGTATGGAATGTAAAAGGTTGGCTGCAACATGATGTCCTAACTCTTACCCCATTACCTCTACTTTTTTTAAAATTAAATGCAATCGTGAACAATAGCCAGATCAGAAATGCTGATCAAGTCAACTAGTTCCCAAAGAGAACTCTGATAGGCCAATCAGATGGTTCACTGCTGCTCAGTGATAGAACACAAAAAAAATCATATGTACAATTAAGAAACATTAAAAAATAGTAGAAGTACTGGAGTCATGATGATCCTGATGAAGTCTGCTGGAGAGAGACATTTATACACATGCTGTCCTCCATAATTCAAAGAGATTGAAGGATAAGTTTGCAGGGTGACAAAACGTGGCAGGAGCACTTGGAACTAGAAACTAATCCCTACCGGGAGAAAACAGCACCTGTTCTTTCTACACTGTTCTCCAGCAGTTTAAGGATTAAGTCCAGCCGGAACATAACTCACAAGTGCTCTTGAAAGTCAGGTATTAACCCTACCTACCAACAACCAAGCATTTCTATCTTGATCCCCTTCACGATAGCTTATGAAGAAGCATGTGACTTCCCTCCCAGAGATGATGGGTGTTTGTGCACTCCACTCTTGAAGGCTTGGACCCCATCGTCGCAGATGTTTCCAACCACAGCATCTGGAAGGCTGTTCCAAACTCTGATAGCACAGTAAAGGAAGCTTCTATCCAGTGTGTAGGTTCTCACATCAGGCATAGAAACAGCATGAACAGGCATAGATAAACTTGATCGTGTGGTGCACCGTCTCTCATAAGATGAAGGCAGCATGGCGCGAAGGTCTGCAGGGCTGTGGCTGGTGTGCATTTTGTATAGCACAGTAGCTGCAGCAACCTGTCGTCTGTGGTGTAAGCTACTGATGGCAGCTTCTCACGAGCTGTGGCTTCATCTACACCTATAATCCTGAGAGCCTTTCTTTGAATGGAAACAAGCTGGCTGAGGATGCTGTGAGGCATTCATCCATGATAAGCAGGCATACTCCATGATACTTCGTACCTGGGCTTTGTAAACCGTGGCTCTGCCCTCTTTGTCTAGTTTGGATGCTACTTTCTGCAGAGCTTCAAGCCTTTGTCCAGCCTTGTTTGAAATGGTGGAAAGGTGTTTATCCCACACCAACTTGCTGTCATATTAACTCCAAGGATTACTAGCTCCTCCTTTAACTCCAGCTTGCAGTTCCAAAAATACAGGTCAGGGTTAGATGGATTCCTCGTCCCAGACATCACCATCGCCTTGCACTGAGTAGGCTCAAAGGAGACATTCCAGTTGTCTGCCCAGGCTTTCATCCTGTCAAGATCCCTATTCAGGCCTGCTGCCACTGTATTACTCTCTCCTGCTCTAATTGGTGCAAATAGTGTGGAGTCATCAGCGTAAAGGGATAGCTCGTTACTGCGTGCATCAACCAAGTCGTCAATAAAGAGGGAAAACAGAAGCGGCCCAAGTATTGAACCCTGTGGTACAGATGCATTGGTGGTTGAAGAATCAGAAGCCTGACCAGAGATAACAACTGATGGTCCGTCTATGAAGGTAGCTCTGCAGCCATCTAAGCAGCTTTCCAGATATTCCTTCGGATCTCAGCTTAACACAGAGTCCATTATGCCAGACCTTGTCAAATGCTCCTGTGATATCCAGGGCTATGACACACTTCTCCACCTTTGTCTAAGAAGGTGTTCCACGTTTGAGATAAGGTGGTGAGGAGATCGGCTGTACTGTGATCAGGTCTAAATCCATACTACCTACTTGAAATTAAGTTGTTATGGAGTAGGTAGTTCTGAACACTGAGTAAGGATATGGGGTGGTAATTTGTAGGATCAGCTCTGGAATCCCACTTGTGTACTGGTGTTACTGATGCTATTTTCCATTGTTCTGGGAATGCACCACTCGAGAAGCATAGCTGGAAGAGGCGGCAGAGAGGACTTGCAAGTTCTGCACTGCATTCCTTTAAGACCCTGGTTGGAATCTGGTCAGGGCCAGATGCTTTATCGGGCTGAAGCTGTTGCGTAATTTTCCTGATGAAAGCAAGCAAGCTAAATGCATTGTTTCCTGCTCTATCCACCTTGTGTTGCTACTTTCATGAAGTTATGAATTTGCACCCCAGCTGTACATTAACACTTGTAAAGTTCCTGCTGTTTGCAGTGAATCACTGGAATTAATTGCTATGTTTGGTGTATGAGAGGGTAAAGCCACAGACTTAAGATACTACCTTATGTCTTGAAATTATTCAATTTTATTGGTGCCAAAAATTTCAGCTATTTAGTAGTACTGCTTATATATTTTAAAAATCTTCTTCCAAGTGGCACATATTTAATTTGACAGTGACTTGTATTTCTGAATTGAGATCATTTCTTTATCCACTCTATTGCCACCTCTCAGATTTATTGTTTTCTCACATCACTTTTATTGAGAGTAACCAACATGTGATTTCTTTTGAAACTCATGACTATGATACAAGCCAAATAACTAGATTGATAAAGTAATGAAACACGCTTACTTAAATTTTTGTTCTTTCTTGAAGTTGTCATAGAAAAACTTCTCCACAATGATCGTTGGTTTCTGGGCAAGTCTCTTTCCAGTAGATTTAAGGTGTATAAATGGCAATACAAAGGACTGTCCAGGAGACAGTCTAAAATGTATTTTTATGCACTGCATAGATCAAAGAGTCCTGTGTATTGTCCATAATGTAAAGTCCTAGTGGCAGATAGATATGAAATACAATATAACAATTTAGTGTTTGAGCAGTTCTGCATTATTTGGAATCCCTGCTGGAAGGGCCAATTCCAATTGCCATATCCTTGCAGGCACTGTGCTGGATTTGCTGTACATAATGGAAAATTGTTCATTTTTGATGATAAGTGTGAAAACCAAATGCTGACTTCCATTACGATTTGTGGAGGTGGATAATGTAATTGAGAACAGCTGCATCAGGTTTTTGGGATGATCTGTCACGTCATTTACAAGTCTGGAGAAATTTTAAAATGCAAAATAATTTTGCTGACCTTCCACTGAGATTCAGGTGGTTTGTTTTAAATTTCAACTTGTAAAATAAATTTCCTACAGCACATTTTCTTCTCTGTGATGTCTTTGATACCCTGCAAGCTTTATTATCATCTCATCCTAAGAGGTTACCTTACTTAATTTTTGATGGCACATCACATTTCTTAGCTATTGATGGAACATTAAGGGGAAAGCTTATCAAAGAAAAAATTGTAGGAATCAACACCATACACAAATAATTTACATTTATATGTAATTTTGCACATCCCTCAGGGTATTTCAAAATACATCAGGACTTGTGTCTTGTGGGCCCATTTTGATATTGATAAAACTAGCAGAATGTTTCTGCTGCAACAGAAAATTAAGTTGATTTACTTGTGAATCTGCATCACGGATGTCAGGAGATCTGAAAATAAAATTATGGGGCCTATAATGCATCATGTCTAACTCTTGACTACTGTTGCTGGGCAGTATTATTTATCTTGTAGCAAGTTAATGTGGTGATCCTTTATTCCATCTAGAAATGTCATTGAAGTAGTTTATCAAGGATTTTTCAATGCTAGTTCTGAACCTGTGGTTTCAACATTTAGAAACATAAAAGTGAACGCAAGGGTATAAAGAGGGAATAGGAATTGTGACAATGATTAAAGATACTAGGCAAAATGAGAGTTTTTATTCATCCCAACAAACAGATTTTTTTATGAAACAGACATTCTTCTTGAGGTCTTGACAGTAGTGTCTCATAAATTCAAAGTACATCAAATTCTTATACTGTTAAGATCAAAGATAACAGGAGAATAAATACAATTTTAATAGTTTCAATTACATTGTTTACTTTAATACTTTGGGTTTACAGTGCTTCCTTTGAATTGTATACCTACAGTGGGGGACACCTTTGAATGTTCAAATACCTTTGCTGGGTCAAACTAATTGCAAGCTTCCTTGAAATTGTTTACTGTGGTACAAATTGCTGAAACCTACAGTACAGTTGCCTGGATTGATACAGGCCAACTAATACAGTCTCAATGTCTTAATGTTTGGTTGTTGCTTATGCAAGAGTCTCATGGTTACCATTTTGCAAACCATATCTCTTGGCCTGTGCTTTTAACTTTAATTTACTGCTTGCAATTTACAATTTACATTAAGAACTTGTTCTTGTTTGAATTAATATCTGCTATATTCACATAACTCCAGAATGCTCCCTAACATGAATAATGTTTTAATTCCTCATGCCTGCTCTTCCATTTAAGAAGATCACAGCTAACCATTGCCTTAGAACCATTTTCCTAAGCTGACCCCAAATTCGAAAAATTGGGAAGGGAGAGTCTTATGAGATTTTTGATTGTATGTAGTAATTGAACTTCTGCAACCGTCATAATTGCAATTTCCGAAGATTCACTACACAGGATGGAAAAATTTCTGCTCATCTGCTCTGAATGACTGGCCACTTAATTTGAAAATGCAAGTCTGTCTTGGTGAGCCTTCACTTCACTCTCTTTATTGCAAATGTATCCTTCCTCTTGACCTGTACAAGCTATTCCAGATGCCACCTCATCAGCGCTCTGTGTACTTGGAGCAATGCATTGCTATTGTTGTACAAATCCTCTTGTGCTAAATGCCAACACACTTTGCTTCCTAATTATTTGGCATACTGAACATTAGCTTTCAGTGATGTTTTTTCCCCGAGAAGGATATCCTGATTCCTCTGAACACCAACACGTGCCAATCAACCTCATTGTTATTCTGACTGAAGGTCTGTGACCAATGATAATCTGGTACAGATCAGTGTGGGATCTCCAATATATAACTTGGATGGAAATATACAGCAGTTCATTATGTTTGGAAATGATGTCAACATTAATGGATTTGTGATAATGAAGAAGGTTGTCAAGTGATAGTGCGGCATATACAAACGTTTGTAGATCTGTTTAGATAAGAGTAGAGAAATGGCAGATAGAGGTTAATATGGGCAAGTGATGTGTTGTACTTACGGAGTTCAAATATAAGTGTAAAGTATAGCCTTAAGAGTGTCGATGTACAGAGGGATCTTGGGGTTCAAGTCCATAGATCTCTGAAAGTGGCACCACAAGAAGAAAGGGGGATAGGCATGCTTGACTTAATTGGTCAGTGCATCAAGAAGTCATGTTGCAGTTGTATCAAACGTTGGTGAGGCCACACTTGGAGTTTGTATGCAGTTCTGGTGTGTAAGTGAAAAGGGGGTTGGAGTACGGGATAGGAAGGGTTAAATGGCGTATGTGACCTGGAAAATATAGCAGGGGCGGGAGCTAGACAACAGAACCGGGCACGGTTAGGATGTTGCAACTGCATGCTCATCTCTTAGAATAGAAGCGCTTACTGACCTGTACCTCTGCACGTGAAACTGTTGTGACCATGATGAAATTGCTAATCACAAAACCGTCATAAGCGTGGACAGGGGAAACAGGTGCTAACTGAAACCATTTCTTTTGGATATAAATGTAACCTTGTAGTAGTGCTAGGCAGAGTTGATTGTCAGACACTGCAGATGTGTATGGTGGTTACCTCTCCTGGGATCAAATTAAATAAAGATTTGATCAAGCGAAAACATGGCCTCTGTGTTTTCTCTGACTGAATAACGAATTGGTATGGACACTGGTTGCCCCATTACAGGAAGGATGTGGAGGTTTTGGAGAGGGTGCGGATGATATTTACTAGAATACTATGTGGTTTAGAGAGTATTATCTCGAAGGAGAGGTTAGACAAACTTGGGTGTTTTTCTTTTGAATATTGAAGACCAAGGGGAGATCTAATAGAAGTTTATAAAATTATGGAGAGATGCAGATACAGTAGATGAAGTCTTTTTCTCTGGATAAAAATGACAAAAGCTAGAGGGCGTAGTTTTAAGATGAGGGGGAAAGTTTTCTCACTCATGCTTCAATGCTCTATTTTTCAAGGAATTTCATAAATACTAGAATTTTATGAAGTGGTAGAATATATGTGGGATAATCAGTGCCACAATGAATTATCAGCTTGTTACTGTGGCAGCATTTTTGACCACGTCTGATACTCACTTTCACTCAGAAACATCAACTATTTCCAACATGCACTCAATGGTCATTTTAAGTACAGTCGGCCCTTCTTATCCGCGGGTTCCGCATGTACGGATTCAACCATCCGCGGATCAGAAAAACCCAGAAGTTTCTCTCCAGCACTTGTTGTTTGAGCATGTACAGACTTCTTTGTTCTTGTCACTATTCCCTAAACAATGTAGTAGAACAACTATTTACATAACATTTACATTGTATTAGGTATTATAAGTAACCTAGAGATGATTTAAAGTATATGTGAGGGTGTGCTTCGGTTACCCCGGATCGGGATCGGAAAAAAAAACTGGAGGTTCTCTTACTAAGTAAGTCGGAACAGGTGCATCCGGTATTATTTAGTGTTAGTTAGTCAAACTTTTGTCTTAGTATATAGTATATATTTTACTTTTCTATGCATATAAAACACTTAAGAAACATATGTATTTCAATAATTAAACCACTGCGTTGCTTAGTAATAATTGTAGCTTTCATTGGAGCCTTTCTCACTTTATCCTTTAAAATTGTTCTGATCATTGACGGAACTGTAGCCTAACGCTTTTCCAATGACCGATGACGTTTCACCTCTTTCCGATTGCTTTATTATTTCCACTTTATTTTCAATTGTGATCGTGATTATTTTCGTGAACAGAAACACTGCAGATTCAGAGCTCCGCTGGGTCCTAAAGTCCACTGCACTGAGACAGGTTAAGTAAAGCGGGGGCTCCGCTGGGTCCTAAAGTCCACCACATTGAGACAGGTTAAATAAGGGACTTGAGCATCTGGGTTTTTTGGTATCCACAGGGGGTCCCAGAACCAATCCCCTGCGGATAAGGAGGGCTAACTGTATACCTCGTTAATGCAAATATCTTATCAGCCAATCGTGTGGCAGCAATATAAAATCATGCAGACATGGTCAAGTGGTTTAGTTGTTCAGACCAAATATCAGAATGGGAAGAAATGGAATCTAAATAATTTTGACTATGGAGTGGTTGTTGGTGCCAACCTCAGAAACTACTAATCCTTTGGAATTTTCATGCACAATAATATCTAGAGTTTACAGTGATTGGTGCGAGAAACAAAAAAAAACAGTGAGTGACAGTGCTGTGGGCAAAAACATCTTATTAATGAGAGGTAAGAAGAGAATCACCAGACTGATTCAAGCTGACAGAAAATCAAATAACCACGCAGTACAACAGTGGTGAGCAGTGGAGCATCTCTGAATGCTCAACATGCAAACCTTGAAGTGGATCAGCTACAGCAGCAGAGGACCACACCGGGTCCACTCATACCTAATAAAGTGGCCACTGAGTGTAGATGTTGTGCCAATAAACTTAAGTTTCTTGAGCTGTTCTAATGCTAGATCAATTAGTGCCGGAAAAATAGCATAGCCACCAAATATATTGCATGTTACAGAAGTCTGTGACTGCTGTAACATTTTCCTTTTCCAATGCCTTTCCTTTAAGATTGCAGCACACTCAGACACTGCGGCCTCTTTGGGTCCACCAAAGGTGATTGTTCGTCCTTTACATCTTTTTCACAATTGCAACACTCTGCGGGTTATCAAGGATATCAGGTACTGCAGGTCTACCCTACTGGTAAGTTGCTGGATAGCAATGGAACTGGACTTGTGCACTGTTGCTGCCGCCTTTAGCCACTCAGGGAAGGAGGTGATGGTGCATGGAGGCAGTGTGCCATCGAATGGATAATGGTGATTGTCTTGTACATACTTGCTGAGATTACAAGACCATGTTGGACATTGGTAATGTAGATTATTGTGGGGTCCACTGCAGGCCCACCACTGTGTGGACACGCGCTGGCGCCCATCAACCACTGTCCCAGCTATGGGCAAGTAGCCCCATTGCCTTGTGGTAAGTCTGTTGAGACAAGGCTAAGGGAGCACATCCTGATAGAAATGCAATGCGCACAATAGGCGGGCCTTAACAGACCAAGGACCCGGCAGCCTCCTGCAGCCAAGATGTGGGACCATTTGTCCTGGGATCACCCTTGCCACCGGGATTTACCTCATCATGGCGAAGATAGTGCTACTGGGGATGGCGCACTCCCTGTGTCACTTTAAAATCTTCCTTGCGCAGGTCTCCACCTCTGACCACAGTGAACAATACCTGGACCTTACGTATGGTTGAAGTCTGACGGCGATGGGGCGTCTGGCAACGGGAGCAGGTATGAATGGACTGGGAGCTCCTAGTCAGAACCCTGCACGGCAGTGGCACAGGGTATTTGGTCGCTAGCAGTTGGGACTGAGTGGCAGCTGTTTTTCACAGACCCCAGTGCGACTGAGCAGCCCTATTTAGGGACCGCACTGCTCACCCCAATTGGGGAAGGGCCTAGAAAAGATGGCCTAAAAATTGCCCATTCAATCACTCATCTGGATAGGTTACCACGCCTATTGGGTTATTCCACTACTGCAGTTGAAATGAGAAACAATACGGCCTAAAACTGGCAACATGGGATGTAAGGACTCTCCTGGATTGTATGGCATCTCTGACAGACCTCACTAGAGAACGGTGAGCTGTTGAGAACAGTTGAGCTGAGGTGTTACAACATCGACATTGCTGCCCTGAGTGAGACTGGGCTCCTGGATGAAGGCTCTTTAACAGAGGAAGGGATGGGTTACACCTTCTTCTGGAAAGGTTTCCCCCCAGGTGGACAACATCTCCACGGCAAGAACACGTTTTACCAAGTCTCACAGAAACACCTGTTGGCATTAGTGAAAGACTAATGACCCTCCATATCCCCCGGCAAAGAAACGTTATGCCACGCTTCTCAGTGCCTATGCACCAACTTTGCCATCTGAGAGTGAGGCCAAGGAATGCTTTTGTCAGACATTGGATGGAGCTCTTTGCCGGATTCCTAAGAATGATAAGGTCCTTTTGCTTGGGGACTTCAGTGCTTGGGTGGGACAGAACAACAGGATATGGAGTGGAGTGCTAGGTAGGCATGGTATCGGCAAGGTGAATGCAAATGGCATGAGGCTACTTACACTACACCGGATAAATCTGTAACCAAAACTTTTTCTCTTCGTTTTAACCCTCCGTCCACACTCAAATGGAGATTTTCAGAAACAGTCTCCAGAGTGAATAAATCTGAAAACACCTAATATCCGTTGTAGTGTGTACGGGATAAACAGAGAGATTTAAAAACACTGTCATGACAACACCATGACAACAATGCTTTTTCTGCTTCTGCTTGGTACTGCACATGCACTGCCAGATGGCTGTTATACCGCGCAGTTGGTGTGAACGGCGTGAGAGTTAAATTGTAAAGTGAGCTTCTTTGACTATTTAAAAACGCTGTCATGATGTGCCGGAACAGATGGCGGCAGTGCGGCATTTCATTGTTTTCTTGAACGCAACCCCCACACAACCTAACAATTTCAGAACAGACGGCAATGAGACTGAAACCAAAGGAGTTAGAAATGTACTCACCAAATACTTTGACCCATAGCTTACTGAATAAATAAGTATAGTCACTTTGCCCTGTTTTCTGTCCTTGCTTGTATGAAGGTGGTTTACCTATTTATGCAAGTACTTCTCTGACAATAGATGTGTAACCGCCTAATGTAACCATGTATGGAAATACAAGATAACACTGATGCAGACATGTTTTATACATTTAACAAGGTGCTTTATTTATGCAACAGAGTTAGTCAGTTTTCAATGTTCGTCGTCAGCCGGGTCATACTGTCCGTGAACTCCCTGTCAGTTGCTTCCATACGCTCCAGTATTTGTTGTTTTTTGGTTTTAAGTCCTCCTGCGTGAGAGCCAATAGCAATTCCTTTAAAGTTTCTCTAGTCTGTAACTGGACAAACGCGCACCAAGTATACCGTTTCCTCTTCGCTTGTTTTCTGTGTCCTGTACATGCCCAGTAGGAGGAGATTTGCCCAAATATCTGTCCTAATTTGGGCAGAGATATTTTGAAAAATACTTAGTGTGGACGCCTGTTGTTTTTACTCGAAACTGGTGTTTTCAAAATTATCCGATCTAGTGTGGACGTGGCCTTACTCTTTGCTCTGAGCATAACCTTACCATAACCAACACCATCTTCCAGCAGAAGGCAAAATATAAGACCCAGTGGATGCACCCTCGCTCTAAACATTGGCACATGATCGACTTGATCATTGTCAGATGTAGTGACATCAAGGATGTTCTCATCACCTGTGCCATGAGAGGTGCTGAGTGCTGGACTGACCACCGTATGATTGTGGCCAAGCTCATATGAAAGTGGCCTTGCGGCTGCAAAAACCCAAGAAAAAGCGGCTAAATTGCAACCGCCTGAGAAACACAGAAGCAAGAAGTGAGTTTCAACGCATCCTAGCTGAGAAACTAAGGGAGCTGGAACCTTGTCTGAGCTCAGAAGATACCATGGAACAACAGTGACCTATATCAGCTCTGCGCTCTATGAGGCAGCAGCTCAGTCCATCGGCCATAAGGGCAGGAACCACCAAGACTGGTTTGACAATAACTCAGACACCATCCACAACCTGCTTAAGGACATGCACAAAACACACCTGGCAACTTTAGGTAACCCTTCATCCATCAGCATCAGACAGCATTGGCAGGCAGCTCGAAGGAAAGTGCAAAAGGCAATACAGGCCATACAAAATGAGTGGTGGACTGAAAAGGCACATGAAATCCAGTCCTTTGCCGATAATAACATGCGTAACTTTTACAGTGCTGTCAAAACCATCTACGGCCCAATAAATCGATGCATTACTCCCCTGAAAACAGCAGATGGTCTAACTCTTCTGAAGAATCAGAATACCATTCTGCTGAGGTGGGCTGAGCATTTTAACACCGTACGTAATCAGGACTCTGACACAGACCCCACTATCCTGGATGAACTGCTTGAACTTCCTCCTATTCACGACCTCAGTCTACCACCGACCTTCCAGGAGGTTCTGTCAGTTGTCCATTCCCTTAAGAACAACAAGTCCCCTGGCACTGACAATATCCCTGCTGAGTTACCGAAGAACAGAAGGTACATGTGTATGCACACCCTCTACCAGTACATCACCAAGGCCTGGACTGATGAGAACATCCCACAGCAGTGGAGAAATACAAATATCGTTGTTATTTATAAGAACAGGGGTGACAAGGCCATCTGCGGCAATAGTAGGGGCATATCACTCCTTTCTGTTGCTGGAAAGGTCCTGGCTAAGGTGATGCTTCAGAGACTCTTCAGCAACATCACCGAGTCAATGCTGCCTGAATCGCAGTGTGGATTTAGGAAGAACAGGAGCATGATCGACATGATCCTCATGGCCCAGCAACTTCAGGAAAAGTGCCGGGAGCAACATCAGGACCTGTTTATGGCCTTTGTTGACCTCTCCAAAGCATTCAACACTGTGCAAAGAGAGCTCCTATGGTATGTCCTCCTCAGGTTTGGCTGTTCCAATAAATTTGTTAACATCCTCCGCCAGTTCCACAATGAGATGACTGCTCAGGTGACCATAGGAGGACAAGAGTCCGAGCCCTTCCTTGTACGCACAGGGGTGAGACAGGGGTGTGTGCTAGTGCCAGTGCTCTTTAACACCTTCCTCTTGCGTGTTACCAGGCTTCTCCACAATGAGATTGAAGATAACAGCGTGGAGTGTGGCAGTGGACATCAGATTAGATGGCAAACTCTTTGACATCAGGAGGCGTCACGCAAATTCTGTAGAGAGTGGGTCCTGGAGCTACATTATGCAAATGACTGTGCTCTTGTGGCCCATACTCTGGAGGATCTTCAGACTGTCCTTGCTGTGGCGGTGAGAGCATACAGCAGGATGGGGCTGACTGTCAATACCACCAAGACAGAAGTGGTTTGCCAATGGATTACCAGTGTCCCACCCACTCTACCTGCCTTCACCGTTGGTGATGAAAAGCTGTCAGTAGTGCCATCTTTCAAATATCTGGGGAGCATTCTGTCTGAGGATAGCGGCATTGACAACGACATCCAGAGCCGCATTAAACAGGCATCAGCTGCCTTTGGGAGACTTCGGCGTAGAATCTTTCAGAACAGGAGCCTTCGTCCCTCCACAAAGGTCGCCACATACCAAGTGGTCTGTGTCACCACCCTCCTTTATAGCTGTGGAGCTTGGGTAACCTACAGCCGTCACATTAAGTCCTTGGAGCACTTCCACATAAGCTTCCTCCAGTGAGTCCTGGGAATTACCTGGCGTGAGTGGGTGCCTCACAGTGAAATACTTGTAAAGACCAACTGCAGGGGTATTGAAGCTATGGTCACCCAGCGTCAGGTGTAGTGGCTGGGGCACGTGATAAGGATGCCCCCATGTTGGCTACCCCACAGAGTGTTATATGGCCAGCTACATCATGGTCGATGCTCAGCTGGAGGGCCGAAGAAGCGCTATAAGGATCAGATGAAGAATGCTTTAAGGAAGTGCAAGATCAGACCCGAGGACCTGGAGGATGTTGCTGCTTGACTGTACCACTTGGCGACAGCTGTGTAGGGACGGGGTTTGTATTCTGGAGATGGAAAGAACAACCAGAAGATAGCAGAAATGCAGCCATGGTTGCCACCACTACCACATATACATGTCCCACCTACAATAGAGCTTGTGGGTCCAGGATAGGACTATATAGTCATCAAAGATCTCAACCGTTAAAGGAGTGGACATCGTCATCGGATTTTGATAGACAACAGAAGAAGAAGAGATTATTGTGATTCTGATTCACTGGTTCATTGGCGATACTGACAGCAGGAGAGCTGCGTGGCCTTGGTTGTGGTGTGGATTAGGTCTCATTCATGCCTCGGTCATCTGTTGCAGCCGCTGAGGAACAAAACACTGGAACTAGCTGTGTGTCGCTGCATTCCATGCTGAGTTGCATTCTGGCCCTTCCTGTCGTTGCTGCCCTCCAGCATTTGCTTGGTGGGAGACCAGCTGGATTGCATTTGACTGTGACTGCACAGCGTGATATAAGGAATTGCTGTGGGCTGTTCTTACAGAACTGTAGTTCTAGGACAGCATCCATGCACCATCAATCTACAGGGCACGTCACTCATGAACTTGGGCTACATTATTATATTTAATTATTTTTTGTAACTGTTTTTCTGCTATCATAATTATGTGCTGTGTGATTGTGGTTCTGTTATTTCCACCTTGGTCCCAGAGGAACACTGTTTTGTTTGTCTGTGGTTGGATGACAAACTTGAACTTGATATTGTGAATGGATTTCTGCCCAATGATAGCCTTTCAGTCCTACCTATGACAGGTCAACAGTGCTTGGGAGGTATATTCCTGTTTAATTGTAACAAAAGATACACCTACTGCTACGTTTGCTTGTTTGCTTGCTTGGTGACTTTATACTTAAGAGTTTCATGACTCTTCATGGTTCTAGTGAGATAGTCTTTAACCATATTGTTCTGTACATAATTAAATAGTCTCCAGAAGACGATATTGTCCTCTGGAACATTTTAAAAATAGGACATTATTTTAATTCCACAAAATAACATGATAAACAGTCAATTTTCTTCATCTACTTCAAATCAGAGTGTTGATTTATTTAGTTTTTCTTATCCTTCTCTCATTCATTCCCAACAGTATTGGTCACACAATTTACAGCCATTTAGGTAACCTCATAAAATTACCAATCTAGTTTCTAGTATTGGATCAGTACATCCCATCTGTGAAGGGGTTATTGGTTCTGTGTTACGAAGAGTTTTACAAAATCAAGGGAGTTAGATCTTGAGGTTAAGGATGGTATTTATGTTGAAATTAAAAGTCAGGCTGAGGTCAATATACACTAATATGTACTTTTAAGCATCTGTTTCATGGCACTTAGTTTTGTTTTTTTATGAATACGACGTGAATGCATATTGTTGGGGTATTCAGGGCATTTTATATTGGAAGATATTAAGCTGAAGTTATACATACAATATATTTAGCATGTTTTGCAAGGGCTGTTCTGTGGAGGGCAAGCAACAAACTGCTGGAGGATAGGTGGTCAGGCAACAACTGTGGAGGCAGTGGAATGGCTGGATGACTTCTGCCTTCTAATCCAGGCAGCATCATGATTAATCTCTTCTGTACCCTATCTAAAGCTTCCACATCCTTTCTGTAATTAGGTAACCAGAATTTGTATAAATGTAACTTGAATTGTATACGATGAAGGTAAGATGAAGATAAAGGTTTGTATTTTGTTGAAGGTGAAAAAGATTAAAATGAACTTTAGATGCTTAATGATAGTAGTTCCTACTGGGGCAAGTAAGAATTTTTACATTAATTATTTTTGATAAGGAGCTGAGATTTTTTTCTTGCAATTTTTGTAACAGAAGAATGGAAAGGTTTTATTACGGAAAAGCTTTTGAGTTCTTGGAGCTTATATTGTAACATTTGTAAAGAATACCTAACCTTTCAGAAATTTGAGGGTTTTCTGAAACTGTTGAAAGCATCAGCCCAGAAAAAGGACAAATTTTATAAATAACAGCTAGAAATGGTGGGGCAGACAGCAGCTATAAAAAATGGAAGTATCTCTATGGATGCTGATGTTTGTACCCATATTTCCTTCTGTTTTATTGCTCTTAATGATAATTAGTGTACTGATTTCCCAGAAACTCATTTTCAGAATGGAGTCTGATGTGTGGAATTAGAAATAGATCAGTATTGAGTCTTGTGATCAAGACCAGTTTCTGTTGTATGCCTATTAATTTGAATTATTTTACACCAGGAAATAGAATGATTGAAATTTGTATGCTGAGAATTGGAGGAAAATGGATTCCATTAAATTAGACTCATGGATGAAATAATACAAAATGGAGATTGTGATGACCCTACAGGCTCCTGGATGTTCAGCAAATGTACCAACTTAAATTTATTTGCAGCAAATAATTTTGAACCTTATTAGCAAGTTCCATAGGAAACCAAAGGTGACCATCGAACAACATATAATCGATGCACTTGTAAATTTAGCCACTTTGAGTCGCACTTTACATATTTAGATGTTTAGTGTAAGATTGAAGGCTTTGCTTTAAATAAGAGTAAAGTTGAATAGAGTAGCTTCAAACCCAAAT
Organism: Mobula hypostoma; assembly: GCF_963921235.1. NCBI lineage: Eukaryota > Metazoa > Chordata > Chondrichthyes > Myliobatiformes > Myliobatidae > Mobula > Mobula hypostoma. The sequence continues at coordinate 122,914,341 of NC_086098.1, forward strand.
TACTTTTATTACCAGAAGTTACCAGGAGTTTAACTCCCATTTTTTCGTCCTCTTTATAAAAGATGATTGAAATTGTGTGAACTACAGTAACGACTTGTAATGAGCATACCTGAGGCTATCTATAAAGTGTTTTCAGAAGGGGTCGATATTGTGAGCATAGGAGCCTGTTTTGATGCATATAATTTCTGAGGATGGACACCTTTAAAAATATTTTACATAGTTGCAAGCTTTTGACATGAATGTTCAATAATCTCTATTTTAATTCCACTCCAATTGCTATCAGCATTAAGTGCTCCTGCAAAGCAGGATTCAACTAGCTGTAAAGAAAATTAGATCTGGCACAGTGCACTGGTGTTGATCCCATTAATAATATGCTTTTGACATGATGGGTGTTCATGTGGCTATTTTAAGTGATCTATCCTATCTTTATTGAAGAGCTTCAGAAGAGGCCTTTTGTAATTTAAGTGTGTAATTTGCTTTCTTCCTTTCGGACCATTTATTTGACATTCACAGGACCTCACCTCTTTTAATTATGGTTGTCGAGGGTTACTAGGGCAGTGTGACTCGAAGGGTCAAAAGGGACAACTCTGCCAAATAAATAAAGGAAGAAAACAGATTTAACATTCAGTTCAAAAGTGGAGAAAATGTCAGGAATTAGGAATAATCCTAGAAACTACAGTGTGGAACATGTCCCAGTAAGGTGAAAAATTGTAAAGTCATTCCTGCATAGCCATCGATGAGGTACACACCTCCCCACAGTGGGGCATTGCATTTGCTTATTTCTTTTGCACTTTGATTGTGCCTGTAATATGATGTGAGATTGAGAGTTCGTGGCAAGACCAATCTCTATGAAGAACATTACAACACGGATTAGATAAATCTGCCAAAATCATTGTTTCATATTTTGTTATTTCTCATATTTTACTTATTATATAAAGGTCTATTAGTTGTCAGAAACTTCCTCGGTCTCAATCTCTGATAAATTTTCCTGTTATCTATTCTCTCTCACCTTCCCAGTCACATTCTACTAATTCTTCCACTGCCTATTAAACCAGGGAGACTGATGTGTCTTTGGGATGTGAGGTGAAACTGGAGCACCAGGGGGAAGAAGCTTGTTCAGTTGCATGGAGAATATACAAGTTCCTCACAGACAATATCAAAGGTCAGGATCAAATCTGGGATGCCAGAATGGTGTAGCAGCAGCTCTGCATGCTGAGCTGTAGTCTAATCCTCTTACCAGTTCTTACCTACGCTTAGTATTTCTTTTGAAATGCATCCTCAATGTGACTTGGCCTCTACAGCTACCTGTGGCAATGAATTCTATGGATTCACCACTAAAGAAATTCCTCTTCCTCTCCATTCTGAAAGGACACCCTCTATTCTGAGGTTGTGTTTTCTAGTTAAGGCTTAGACTCTCCCACTATGGGAAACATCCTCTTGACATCCAGTCTGTCAAGGCCTTTATCAGACGTCGACTGCACCTCTTCCTAGAGATGCTGCCTGGCCTGCTGCGTTCACCAGCAATTTTTATGTGTGTTGCTTGAATTTCCAGCATCTGCAGAATTCCTGTTGTTCACCCCTCATTCTTCTGAATTCCAGTGAATACAGGCCCAGAGCCATCAAACGCTGTTCATATCACAAGCCGTACAATCCTGGAATCATTTTTGTGAACCCTCTTCTGTCTTAGTTCATCCTTTCTCAGGTAATGTGCCCAACACTGCTCACAATACTCCAAATGAGGCCTCACCAGTGCTTTATAAGGTCTCAACATTACATCCTTACTTTCATATTCTAGTCCTTTTGAAATGAATGCAAATATCACATTTGCCTTCCACACCACAGACTCAACCTGTACTATGTTGACTCTGGGATGTAGGAGGCAGCATACCATTCACAAGTCTCTTTCACATCCACAGAATCTCATATCTGCTCCCCTAACTATTGACTCCCTTATTACCGCTTTTTTTTAGATTATGAAGAGACATTGTCCTCTTTTATTGTCATTTAGTAATGCATGCATTAAGAAATGATAGATTATTTCCTCCGGTGTGATATCACAAAACACAGGACAAACCAAGACCAAAAAAACTGACAAAACCACATAACTATAACATATAGTTACAACAGTGCACAATACCATAACTTGATGAAGAAGTCCGTGAGCACAGTTAAGTTTAAAGTTTCTCAAATGTCCCACATCTCACGCAGATGGGAGAAGGAAGAACTCTCCCTGCTATGCCGACCACAATCTGACTCTGAATCAACTGAAAACTTCGAGCTCTGATCAGCTGTCCGACACCGAGTACTGCACGCCATCTCCGTCCAAGCGATTCGACCTCTTTCTCGGTTGCCAAAAGCAGGCAAGGCCGGGGATTTTGAGGCCTACCCTCCGTAAGGTTCCCGACCGCGCAGTAACGACAGCAGCGAACGAGCGTTTCAGAAATTTTTCCAGATGTTCCTCTGCGCTTTCACGTCCATTCTCCATCAAATCAGAATTGCCCACGGCCCCTATTTAACAGATACAACATAATTTTTCACTGGAGAGCTGCGCATGCTTCACTCCTTTTTATCTCCCTACCCTTCTGAGCAACAGAGCCAGACTCAGTGCTTGCTGTGGCTTTCCCCTGATAGCTCACCCTGTTGGCCACAGGGGTACTCTGTACTGTCAGCTTGTTTGACAGTCAACCAGCTACCTGCCTCTTGCAACTTAGGGGTGACTACCTCTTGTAGCTCCTATCTATCGTATCTTCATTGTCCCAGATGAGGTGAAGTTCATCCAGCTGCAGCTCCAGTTCCCTAACACTGTAAGGTGTTGTTGGATGCACTTTGTGCCGATGTAGTTATCAGGGAGACTGGATGTCTCCCAGAATTCCCACATCTCACACAAAGAACACATCACTGACCCTTGGCCTTGGCCTTCTCTGCTTCTCAGCTAAGCATCTGGAGCCAAAGCCTGAAACTAACCGTTGTAACATTGTTCATCACACAATGGCTGTGCTACTTACACCTAACTTTTTATTGGCCTTTGTCAAGTGCCTCATAAATCATGATGATAAAAGCCCCAAAGGGCTCCAACCTCTTCTAAATTTCACACTGCCTCACCAAAACAAAGGTTGCTAGTGATGATAGAATCCCTTAATCATCCCTATCTTTAACTTTGGACCTCTGTATTCTGTATAATCCCTTAAATTAGGACCTTTGATGCAAGCACTATTCCTAAACTGAATCTTATTGTCATCTGCACTGCCTCTGAATGCAAAGCCCTTTGTCTTCCATACTGTTCCCAAATGCAAAGTACTCTGTTCCTCGAATTTTACTTAAATTGAGGAATGAAAACAAAGTTAATTTTTTTTTGCTGTTGCTTGTTCTTTTCCATTTGCGAGATGCGAGATTGTATCAAATGTTGTCATTGTTTTCCTTGAGAAGCCCTTCCATGAGATTTAAGCCAGCTGTTAGTGTCCCTAGAAACTCAGTGAAGACTAAAAATGTAACTTGGAATGTTGTGTGCATGAATGGTTCAGTATAGCTTTTAAATACTAATGTTTTACCATCTTTGTTATCACTTCAGTTAACTAATTGATGAATAATTATGCTGAAAAACTAGAAAAATATCAGCGGATGATCACTGCTGAAAGTAGACATCCAAGTTGAAGTAATTAGATGGGCTTAGATTTAGAATCCCCACTTGGTTGGCTTTGCTTGTGAACTATCCACGGAGCAGCAGAGTTAGAAGAGGAGGGAAGAAAATGTTTTTTTTCTGGATAAATAGGCAGGTAATAACACCGAAAGTTCTAACCACAAACCACAATTTTGTATCCAGTTTAAAAGGTAGCTCATTGTCAAGTCCAAATTATATTTGGATTCTGATGTTTGTGCTAACTTAAGTTACCTCACTGCTCTGAATGTTCTGACTTGTAAGGATTAATAAGGCTTAATGGTCTTCAGCATCAAAGGGCATATGAGTTTTACCAAGAAAAATGTAGATACTTGCTCTGTGGTCTGTTTTTTTTGTTTTGCATCCAACTAAAATTTGCTTGTGGAGAAAGGCAATGGTTTCAAGTTTGTGTTGGTTGTGATTATAATTCTCCTCTCCTTATATGTACACTGTTGCATGAGAGAGAAAGAATGTACTTGGCCTGAGCTGCAGAATCCATTTATTGAGACTCACAGCTTGCCCACATTTGGTCTTCTATCACTCCAGGATATTTTATGATTTGTATTTACTTAGTCAGCTGATTTGCTCTTTGGATTTCATGAAAAATTTACAGTGAGTTCGTTAATTGTGTAAACTGCTGTTGATGAAGCAGAGTCACAACTTATTGGCCTTTGAGTGCATTTGCCCCTTTCAGAATGGTTTTATATTTCAGGGTCTAGTAGAAAACATCTTTTTCCTTGTTGAACAATGCCTCATAAAGTATATCTGATGCCTCTTATTTTCTTTCTTCAGATGTATATTGGGTATGGAATGTGAGAACCAAGTTTCAGTCTTAGCGAATGAATATTGTCTGAAACCTCGCCAGAGAAACAAAGCTGTACTTGCATGCCTCAAATCATTTAGGCTGTGTATTATTGAGCTGAGACTCCTGAGCAAACAACATTCATTTAGTTGCTGCTTAGTGCTTAAAACACTTCAGGGAAGTCTACATTGGGAGAAGGAATAAAGACACAGTGTATTTTCTAAAAGAGTAGCAGATTCAGAAATCAGGGGTGCAAAGGGATTTGGAATCCTTGTGCAGTATTTCCTAAAGGTTAACTTGCAGGTGGAGACAGTAGTAAGAAGGCAAATGCAAGTGAGCTCGTCTGTTACGTGCACTCCAAGAAACTTGGTGCTCCTAACTCTCTCCAGAGGAGCCTTGTATATGCAGTGAGGAGTGGTCAGCCAGCACCTTCCTAAAGTGCACAATTAATTCTTTGGACTTGTCCACATTGACGCTCAAGATATTCTGCTTCCATCATCCTACCAGCCAGCCACTCTATCACGGTGCTGCCATGTTGTCGTTGATGAGGCCGTCCACAGTTGTGTCATCAGCGAACTTGATTCAGTTAGAACTGGATCTAGCACTGCAGTCATGCATCAGATGTGTCAGCAGTAGGCTAAGCATGTAGCCCTGGGGAGTGCCAGTGCTCAGCGTGATGGAACAAGAGATGTTTCTGCCAATATGGACTGACTTTGGTCTTTTTGTTTAGAAGTCCTATATTGTCCAGCACCAGAGGGCACAGCCTCAGAATAGAAGGACATCCCTTTAAAACAGACGGGGAGGAATTTCTTCAGCCAGAGTGTGGTAAATCTGTGAAATTCATTGCCACTGACAGCTATGGAGGCCAAGTCATTGGGTAGCTTTAAAACAGAGGTTGATGCATTCTGGATTAGTAAGGGTATCAAAAGTTACAGGGACAAGACAGGAGAATGGGATTGTGAGCCATGATCAAATGGTGGTGCAGACTCAATGGACTGAATAGTGCAATTCTGTTCCTATGTCTTATTGTCCTAAAATATGAGTTTCTGGAACATAGTAATGAAATCAGTGGCGCAGAGTCTGCCATCCAAGCCTCTGTGGTGGTGGCTTATCTAGATAAAATGGCAAAGATTATGAAGGAATTTTTTTGGAGTAGTTTGTTGCTTGCAGTCTTTATTTGTAGATTGTAAAACTTGCTCTCAACTTGAGCAGCTCCCAGATGTGAACTTCATTAAAGGAGTCAGCTCTAACTTTTTAAGTTGGCACAGCTTTGCCAGGTTATGCCATGTATGAGCTGGTCATCAAACACAGATAAACCTTTGTTATGTAACCGGCAACAATGAATGTCAATCGAGACAGGTTGTATAAAAACAACCAAACATTTATTAAAACACGGATAAACGATTAAAAAAAAACGAAAACCTTAACCGGAAGTTAACCGCTATGCAGCCGTTTAACAAATCGTCACTCGGCACTGGTTCTGAAAGCGTTAAATGTGAAAACAGTTCTTAAAACGGTAAAGTCAGATATAGTTCTTAAAATGGTAAATTTGAAAGTCCAACAGATTTATATGTTGAATTGGGAGAGACTTCTCTGGAGAAGGATTTCTTCATAGACACAACTTTCCTGCTGGTTCTGTCCAAAGGATTCACGATGCAGTAAATAAACAGTTTAAAACAACTGACCTCAAATTCTAGAGAGAGCAAACCTTGCATGAACTCTTTTCTCTTTTGGCAAGAGTTATCTCGATGCAGGTCGCTACTCCTTCAACGAAGATTCAATAAGGTCGATCCTTTGTTAAACTGCCGACGATACCGACTCCGCTCAATCCTTTGGGTCCTGTACTTCGATAAAGTCTTCACTCTCCCGTACTACTGCTAGAATAAGGTACATCAACACATCTAGCAAAAAATTTGGTCCAGCAATATTATTCCTTGCAACAGAACGTAACAACCGTTTAAAAAATGAAACTGCATCATAAAAACAAATACGCAACAGAAACGGAGACACAGTACGTTCTAGCTGGAAATCTAAAAACTAAAAACTAACTGCATCATCTGGGGTCTTCCCTTATATACCCGTGGTTCACATGTCATCATGTGACTTCACATCGGTGGGAAACTTGCATCAGGTGACCTCCAAAAGACCATTACATCATTCTCACAAAAAAAATGCAGATCTCCTTGAGGCATATAACACCTGCAAAGATTACATAAAATTTGGTTGACAGACTTTGAGGATGACAGACTTATACTACTAGACATCAAGGAGATGTAGGCAGACTGGTGAAATAGGTTGCAGGTCCACTTTTATGCTGAGGAATCTGAAGTAATACATTTGGTAGGAAGAATGAACAAAGGCAGTACACACTGGTGGGCACAGTTCTGAAAGAGTACAAGATAAGAATTGTTTAATATATGTATGCATTGAATGGTAAAGGTCTGAAATACTTAGCTAAGGGTAGTAGTAGAGATATCAACAGGAAAATAATCTCAAAGTTCAGAATTTGCAGGTTATAATACCTATTAACACCTGCACTCCAGAGGCCCACACCCATTGGATGTGTGCAGCCTTTGTGTGTTTTTAATGCAAAAGGAAGGATGATTTAGAGTGTTGCAGATTGATTGTAGATCATGGAAAGATAATATTTGGTGAAAAGATCATGGTAAGGTAATATTTCGTAAAGAGTACAAATTCTTATCTTGTACTCTTTCAGAATCTAATTCTGTTACAAAGAAAGAAATGGAAGAACAATGGTTGAGAAAGTAAATTAGTAGCAAATTTCTGTATAATAAGAAAGTATAAATCTTTAGCCTGCCTTGATCTATTGCTGGTTCAAATTACCAGAAAGTGATGAAAAATATATTAATATTGCCTTAGTGTGGCACTTTTGTTCATTACAGAATTGAATTAACTTTTGGTTTTAAGTGACGTTCAGCTGGGAACCTCCAGTTATATACCATCCAAACTTTAGAGCTTTAGTATATTCTGTAGCTTTATAGCTGGTTATGGTCTCCCTATCCAACAGCTCTTGAGATTCTCACCAGGAAGACAGCAGAAATCCTAGCCAACCATAAGTAATTGGAATAGGTAATGAAAGCTGGTCTTGTTATATCCCAAAGGCAAGTGGGTCGATAGCTTAATCAACCACTGTAAATTGCCCATCTTGTGTAGGTGATTGTGGAATGTAGACTGAAAGGCCTGATTCCATGCTGTATGATTTAAATTACTTTTCTGTTATGTTGTTCCAATGCCTCTCTCTGGACAAATTTTGTCATCAGCGATGGTGATTGAGACAGATGATCAGCTATATTGAGTGGTGGAGCATGGATTTTAACAATGTGAAATAATAGTTGAAATTTTCATCAGTCCATTGATTCCCACAGAAGGGTACAAAATAGCCAGCTCTGTGGAGTAGTAGGAAATTCCTGAGGATAGCTTCTGTATTTCACTGAATTTAGTACTTCAGAAACTGCAGTCAGATACTTTTCTTTATAACTGAGTACTGATTGCATCACAATAATTTCTGAATGAAATTTCGAAGTTGAATTTTAAGGGGTCTAAAATGCAGCTGGATCCTTGATTTCCTCACTTGCAGACCACAGTCAATTCGTCTTGGCAACAACATCTCTACAATCTCCATCAGCACAGTTCATCATAAGGCTGTGTGCTTAGCCCTCTGCTCTACTCACTTTATACTTCTAAGTACAGCTCCAAAACTGTATTTAAGTTCGCTGACAGCAACACTGTTGTTGGCCGAATTAAAGGTAGTGACAAATCAGCGTATAGGAGAGAGATTGAAAATCTGGCTGAATGCTGCCACAACAACTGCTCAATCAATGTCAGCAAATCAGAGAGCTAATTATTATCTGCGGGAGGAGGAAATTGGAGGCCCATCAGCCAGTGCTCATCAGGATCAGAAGTGGAGAGGATCAGCAACTTTAAATTCCTTTGTGTTATTATTTCAGAGGATCTGTCCTGGGTGTATAACGTACAGCGGCATGCAAAAGTTTGAGCACCCCGGTCAAAATTTCTGTTACTGTGAATAGTTAAAGTGAGTAGAAGATGAATTGATCTCCAAAAGTCATAAACTTAAAGATGAAACATTCTTTTCAACATCTTAAACAAGATTAGTGTATTATTTTTGTTTTGTACAATTTTAGAGTGGGAAAAAAGGAAAGGAGCACCATGCAAAAGTTTGGGCACCCCAAGAGATTTGAGCTCTCAGATAACTTTTACCAAGGTCTCAGACCTTAATTAGCTTGTTAGGGCTAGGCCTATGGCTTGTTCACAGTCATCTTTAGGAAAGGCCAGGTGATACAAATTTCAAAGTTTTATAAATACCCTGACTCCTCAAACCTTGTCCCAACAATCAGCAGCCATGGGCTCATCTAAGCAGCTGCCCAGCACTCTGAAAATTAAAATAAATGATGCCCACAAAGCAGGAGAAGGCTATAAGAAGATAGCAAAGCATTTTCAGTTAGCAGTTTCCTCAGTTTGTCATGTAATTAAGAAATGGCAGTTAACAGGAACGGTGGAGGTCAAGTTGAGGTCTGGAAGACCAAGACCAAGAAAACTTTCGGAGAGAGCTGCTCGTAGGATTGCTAGAAAGGCACATCAAAACCCTCGTTTGATTGCTAAAGACCTTCAAGAAGATTTAGCAGACTCTGGAGTGGTGGTGCACTGTTCTACCGTGCAGCGACACCTGCACAAATATGAGCTTCATGGAAGAGTCATCAGAAGAAAACCTTTCCTGCGTCCTCACCACAAAATTCAGCATTAGAGGTTTGCAAAGGAACATCTAAACAAGCCTGATGCATTTTGGAAACAAGTCCTGTGGACTGATGAAGTTAAAATACAACTTTTTAGCTTCAATAAGCAAAGGTGTGTTTGGAGAATAAAGGGTGCAAAATTTCATAAAAAGAACACCTCTCCAACTGTTAAGCATGGGGGTGGATCGATCATGCTTTGGGCTTGTGTTGCAGCCAGTGGCATGGGGAACATTTACTGGTAGAAGGAAGAATGAATTCAATTAAATACCAGCAAATTCTGGAAGCAAACATCACACCGTCTGTAAAAAAGCTGAAGATGAAAAGAGGATGGCTTCTACAACGGGATAATGATCCTAAACACACCTCAAAATCCACAATGGACTACCTCAAGAGGCGCAAGCTGAAGGTTTGCCATGGCCCTCACAGTCCCCCGACCTAAACATCATCGAAAATCTGTGGATAGACCTCAAAAGAGCAGTGCTTGCAAGATGGCCCAAGAATCTCACAGAACTAGAAGCCTTTGGCAAGGAAGAATAGGCGAAAATCCCCCAAACAAGAATTGAAAGACTCTTAGCTGGCTACAGAAAGTGTTTACAAGCTGTGATGCTTGCCAAAGGGGGTGTTAGTAAGTACTGACCAGGCAGGGTGCCCAAACTTTTGCTTTGGACCCTTTTCATTTTTTGTTATTTTGAAACTGTAAAAGATGGAAATAAAAAAAGTAATCTTGCTTAAAATATTGGGAGGAAATGGCAGTGGTGTGAGGTAGCTTTTCAAAAGGAAATGGAAATGGCAACAACAAGCACTGTACTGACACATTATGATCCACATCTTCCAGTGCCACATTGCCCGTGGCACCTCGCCTTATTGTATAGGTGCCGTCATGTCATGTGTTATGAGTGATGGAAGTGAATGTCCTATTGCCTTTGCGTCACCTTCCCTTACCGCTGCAGAGAAAAATTGTGCACAGATTGACTGTTCTTGAGATGAGTTTGGGGTGTAAAATCTTTCAACCAGTACTTGTAATGGAGAGAGTTTACCCTCATTACTGTTCATCAACCACTGGTGTCTATTTTCAACCCACAAGAGTTTTCCACTAATAGCAGCAGCACAAATGCAGAGATGGACGCTGTTTCTTGAAAGATGCAATTCCAAGATTGAATTGAAGAGAACTACTAACCATGGAAATGCCGATGGATTGTCCCATTTACCCGTGGAAAAAGAAATGCCGAAAAAAACTTACAAGAGAGGCCCTCCTCTTAATGTATTTCCCCTGATACAAACTGAATGTCTCCCTATTGCTGCAGAGATGATCCAAAGGGAAACCAATAAAAACCCACACTGTCTTAGATCTTAATGACCACCCAAAATGGCTGGAATGAGCACCAGAAATTCCATTTCCCCCATTTTTACCAGTGCTGGGATGAACTTGCTTTTGATGAGGGTTTCTTTTTGTGGGAATTGAAAATTGTTGTACCATCCAAAATGAGCTAAAAGTGTTGAGGGAGCTACATGCTAGTCATCTAAGTTTCACTTCTGCACAAGCACTCCTGGTGAGGGAGTATAGAAATGATCAAAAGTGGGCCTTTGGAAAGATTAAGGACGGAACTGGAGCACTTTCGTACACAGTAGAGATTTGAGTCTGACGTCATCAGGAGATGACACATTGATCAGTTAAGGAGAGCAGAGTCAACTGTTAGAGAAGAAAGATGTCTAGAGCTGTGAGAATTACTTCCTACAGTCCCAGAGTTAACTCTAACAACACCATGGAGGAGCCCCGAGAGCCTGAGATTGATTCACAGCGACAAGTTTCGTTTGCCAAGCAGTCACACCGCATCCTTCCACCCCTAGGTCAGGAAAGAGAGAGAGAGATACATATAGATGACTAGAGAGCATTATGTTACATATTTGAGTTGAATTCTTTCTTTATTGAATTGGAGTTTATAGCTAAGCAGGAAGGAGTATTCAGTAGGTTCAGTAGGTACACTTAATGTCAGAAATGTATACAATATACATCCTGACATTCTTTTTCTTCGCAAACATCCACAACAGAGGAGTGCCCCAAAGAATGAATGACAGTTAAACGTTAGAACCCCAAAGCCCCCCTCCCGTGCACAAGCAGCAGCAAGGCAACGATTCCCTCTCCCCCTCCAACACCAGCAAAAAAGCATTGGCACCTTCCACTAAGCACTCAAGCGTGCAGCAAAGTATCAGTAAAGACACAGACTTGTAGTACCCCAAAGACTACTTATTCACCCGGTAATTCAACATACCACAGGCTCTGTCTCTCTCTCTCTCTCTCTCCCTAATAAGGGAAAAAGAAGTGTCCTCGTTTCACAGCAAGAGGGGAGACATAACAAACAACTCGCTGATTTATGATGTTAGAAGTCTGTTGTGTTGCCTTTTCCGAATTAAGCCCCGGAAAGGCTCAGGTCTTTGGACACCCAGCCAACAGCTAACCCGCTGCTCCTGATGTTCTGTGTTCTCCCGCAATACTTCAGTCAGGGGCAGCGACCTTGAATCAGCCCGTCTCAAGAGCCATGAAAATCCAGCACCCTGAAGACTCGCTAGTCTTCCAGGTGGTGTCCTTGGGATATCAAAAAAGCAGCTGGTCGGGAGGTCCTGAGAGCGGGTCCTATTCCTGCAAAGAACTGAAGTCAGAGTGTAACTCTGACCCGGATCTGGGCCGTACCCTCCAAATATCCGGACCTGCCTCTCGTTTTTTTTTGCACTAACTTACTTTCTCTTTTCTATTTTCTATTTATGATTTATAATTTAAATTTTTAATATTTATTATCGATTTGTAATCCAGGGAGTGCAAAGTGCAGAATCAAATATCGCTGTGATGATTGTACGCTCTTGTATCAATTGTTTGGCGACAATAAAGTTAAGTAACTCCGGGTCAGGGTCTTCAAAAGAACCTTGAAAAGGGAAAAAAAAAGAGACATCAAAGATAGAAATAGAGCTGTTTCCAAAGATGCAAGCAAAGGAGTTGCCGTTTGGTGCCGTCTTGACTTTGCTCTGCCCTCTGAGTTCAATCACAAATGAGAAAATTTGCAGGTGCTGGAAATCCAAGTAACACACAAAATGCTGAAGGAACTCAGCAGGCCAGGCAACATCTATGGAAAAGAGTACAGTTGATGTTTTAGTGCTAGTTCCTTTATCAGGATTGGAGGAAAAGAAGATTAGTCAGGAAGGAGGGTAGTGTATTTAATATAGTAGTTTATTTTAATCTTTCACTGTCAAAGATTTCCTACTCTTGTGGGATAAAGTCTTTCCTGACAAGGGGTTTGGGGATTGGTCACTGCTTGGCAGATGAAACTTGTGGCTGTAAAAATAATCTCAGTTCTTGGGCCTCCTCCGTTGTGGCTGTTGGAATTAACTGCGATGTCAGGAATTAGTTATCACAGCCCTGGACACCTTTCTTCTCTAACAATTGACTCTGCTCTCCTCAACTGTTCGATGTGTCATCTCCAGATGATATCAGACTCAAATCTCCATTGTGTAGGAGAGTGGTCCAGTTCTGTTGTAAATATATTATTTGGCTAAGTATTCTTTGTTTACATAATTCATTATGGGATATACGTAAGAAGTATGTGAATGCCATATGTCATTACGCCACTGTCATATTTGAGTGCCTCCCTAAAGAAGAACGAAGTAGGCAAAAATATCTCAGCTCCTGTGTTTTTCTTTCATTTAGTTGTTAAATATAACAATTACAGCCCAATCCATCACAGGGCATGCTTATCATTGAGCACATCTATAAGTAATGTTCTCGCAGGAAAGCAGCATTCATCATCAAGGAGCCCCGCCATGCTCTCTTCTTGCTGCAGCCATCAGGAAGCACCCTTCACCATCAGGCTTTTGAATCAGTGTGGATAACTACACTCATCTCAACTCTGAACTAATTTCTCAAGCTATGGACTCACTTTCAAGAACCTTACAACTTAAGTTCCTGATATTTGTTGCTTATTTAGTTACTATAAATAATTTTTTATGTTTTTACATCTTGTGTTTTGTACATGGGTTGTTAGTCTGTCTTGGTGTTTTTTCACTGACTCTATTGTGTTTCTTTGTAATTACTGTGAATGTCTGGAAGAAAATGAATCTTAGGGTTGTATATGGTGAGATACCTGAACTTTGATAATAGATTTACTTTGAAATTGATTTTCTGTTCAACCTTTGATCAAGGGGTCTTCTGCCTGCCTAGTATACCCATGTTTTTACCTGACAAGAGCTTATTCCTCCTACCTCAACTCTTTGCACCTTTTCCACACATAATCTGGTTGTACCCAAGGAGTCACCAGAAGTAATTCAGTTTGTCGCACTGGTGATACAGAAAAAAACTCTCATGTCTGTTTATGGTTGAAGCTAATTCTCTTTTTTTCCTTTATTTTTGGGAAAGGATCCATCTAATAGGGTATGCTGTGAGGAATATGTGCAGAACTGCGATATTTACTTTACTTTATTGTCGCCAAACAATTGATACTAGAACATACAATCATCACAGCGATATTTGATTCTGTGCTTCCCGCTCCCTGGATTATAAATATTACATATTAAAAATAGTAACAATTAGTAAATATTAAAAATTTAAATTATAAATCATAAATAGAAAATAGAAAAATGGAAAGTAAGGTAGTGCAAAAATACCGAGAGGCAGGACCGGATATTTGGAGGGTACGACCCAGATCCGGGTCAGGATCCATTCAGCAGCCTTATCACAGTTGGAAAGAAGTTGTTCCCAAATCCGGCTGTGCGAGTCTTCAAGCTCCTGAGCCTTCTCCTGGAGGGAAGAGGGACGAAAAGTGCGTTGGCTGGGTGGGTCGTGTCCTTGATTATCCTGGCAGCACTGCTCCAACAGCGTGTGGTGTAAAGTGAGTCCAAGGGCGGAAGATTGGTTTGTGTGATGTGCTGCACTGTGTTCATGATCTTCTGCAGCTTCTTTCAGTCTTGGACAGGACAACTTCCATACCAGGTTGTGATGCACCCTGGAAGAATGCTTTCTACGGTGCATCTATAAAAATTAGTGAGGGTTTTAGGGGACAGGCCAAATTTCTTTAGTTTTCTCAGGAAGTAAAGGCGCTGGTGGGCCTTCTTGGCAGTGAACTCTGCTTGGTTGGACCAAGTCAGGTCATTTTTGATATTGACCCCGAGGAACTTAAAGCTTTTGACCTGTTCCACTTGCACACCACCGATGCAAATGGCGTCGTGCGGTCTGCTACTCCTTCTGAAGTCAACAACCAATTCCTTTGTCTTGCTGATGTTGAGGGATAGGTTATTGTCTTCGCAACATGCTACCAGGTTCTTAATTTCCTCTCTGTACTCAAACTCATCATTACCCGAGATACGGCCTACAATTGTTGTGTCATCAGCAAACTTATATATTAAGTTTGATGGAAACTTGGCTACACAATCATGGGTGTACAGCGAGTACAGCAGGGGGCTGAGTACACAGCCTTGTGGGGTACCAGTGCTCAGAGTAATTGTAGAGGAGAGCTTGTCCCCTAATTTTACAGCCTGGGTCCTGTCTGTGAGGAAGTTGAGGATCCAGCTGCAGATCTGAGTGCTAAGGCCCAGGTTCCGGAGCTTAGGAATCAGTTTATTTGGAATGATGGTATTAACTGCAGAGCTGTAGTCAATGAAAAGGAGCCTTACATATGTGTCTTTATTCTCCAGGTGTTCTAAGGAGGAATGTAGGGCCCGAGAGATGGCATCTGCCGTTGACCTGTTGCTCCAGTAGGCGAATTGCAAAGCATCGAGGTTGACCGGTAGGCTGTGGTTGATGTGTGCCATAACCAATCTCTCGAAGCACTTCATAGCAATTGATGTCAGAGCCACAGGTCGATCGTCATTCAGGCATGCCACCTTGCTCTTCTTCGGCACTGGTATCATCGTTGCCTTCTTAAAACATGAGGGGATCTTAGACTGAAGCAAGGAGCAGTTGAAGATGTCAGCAAACACTCCAGCTAGCTCGCTTCCACAGGCCCTGAGAACCCGTCCCAGGACGCCATCTAGGCCCGTCGTCTTCCTTGGATTTATCTTCAGGAACGCCCTTCTAACATCCTCGGTGACGATGAATCTCGATGCCACCAGGTCCGGTTCATCCGGAGGGAGTGGAATGCTCCTCTTCTGTTTGAATCTTGCATAGAATACGTTGAGTTCATCAGGAAAAGAAGCGCCACAGTTATTGATATCCCCAGCCTTTTCTTTTGCGCCCAGTGATCGCATTTAGACCCTGCCATAGTTTACTGGCATCCCTCTGCTTAGCCTGGGCTTTCAACTTGGCTTGATATTGCTTCTTGGCGCCCTTAATGGCTTTCCGGAGTTCATGCCTGGATTCCGTGTAGCGTCTGGTATCCCCGGACCTAAAAGCCGCAGCTCTAGCCTTTAAAAGGGACTTGATCTCATAATTCATCCAAGGTTTCCGGTTAGGGAATACCCGGATCGTCTTGCGAGACACTCAGTCCTCTGTACATTTCCAAATAAAGTCTGTGACAGCTGAGGCATACACATCGAGGTTAGCTGCCGAGTCCTTGAGTACCAAACAGTCCACCGATTCAAAGCAGTCACGGAGGACCTCATCCGTTTCCTCCGTCCAACGCGACACTACTTTTGACACCGTGACCTCCCGCTTCAGTTTCTGTTTGTAAGCCGGGAGGAGTACGGCCTGATGGTCTGATTTTCCAAAGTGAGGTCATGGGACAGAACGGTAGGCATCCTTGACTGCTGTGTAGCAGTGGTCAAGTATATTCAAGCCTCTGGTGGGGCAGGAGACATGTTGGTATAACTTTGGCAATGCCTTTCTGAGGTTGGCCTGGTTAAAGTCCCCGGCTGTAATGAGCAAAGCCTCTGGATACCTGGTCTCAAGTTCACTGATGTTGGCATACAGTATGTTCAGAGCACACTCCACGTTGGCCTGGGGGGGAATGTAGACTGCTGTCAGTAAAACCGAAGTGACTTCTCGTTGCAGATAGTAGGGACGACACTTCACCGGCAGGTGTTCCAGGTCCGGGCTGCAGGAGCTTGTAAGTGCCACTGTGTTCGAGCACCACTTAGTGTTGATCAGTAGGCAGACACCACCTCCCCTCGTCTTGCCCGAAGACGCCGTGCGGTCCATCTGATGGATTGAAAATCCCTCCGGTCGGATGGCACAGTCGGGGGTGGCAGGGGAGAGCCAGGTCTCGGTGAAACAGAATACACAGCAGTTCTGCATCTCCCTGCAGTAGATGAGTCTCCCTTTAAGATCATCCACCTTGTTCTCTATGGCTTGCACAATTAGCTAATAGGATGGTGGGCATAGGGACCCTGAAGCCCCTCAGCTTCAATTTGACCAGCAGCCCAGCTCTTTTCCCACGCGTCCTCGGTAAATAGGGCATCTTTCCAGGTTTCCATCGATGCAGTGTGTTGTTGTCAGCTGTTTGAGGTTGGTGGACCCATCCTGCAGGGATCGATCAGCTGGTCGCGGGGTCGGGCCGAGTGGCGGGGGAGACTCCGCTGCCACTTCCAGCTGCCGGGGGCCCGGGCTGTCGATTGGGTTGGGCCCTGAAGTTGACATTTAATCCCGGATGGCCGGGCTCCAGGCTGAAACAAGTCCGTAAGCCGAGTCACGGTTGCGGAGGCCTCCACTCCAGCTGAGCCTCGGGCTCGATTTCTGAGGTCGGTGGCGGAGGCCTCACTTCCGGCAGCTGTGGATGGCCACCAACGTGGCTTTACAGTGGTTGCTCCGGGGAAGCATCTGGGGCACCTTGAGGTCTCCGCCGTCACTTCTGTGAGGTCGTCTGCTCCAAAGAGGTGCTGGTCGGAATGGACCGTGTCTCCAAGCGCTCCGGCACGGTAGCAGATTGCAGGTCTCCGGGAGCGTGGTGGACCTCACTGGTTGGGTCCAGGTGCGGTCCAGAGTTTAAGAAGCAATTCTGGCGCAGTGATCTCCAGCTGGGTCAGTAGCTTCGCCGGGATGTTGTTGATCTTGCTAGATGTAGCAGATTGGAGGTTTAGAAGGGTTTCTCGGGTATAGGATAGTGGAGAGGGCAGTTTGCTCGGGAGTGCACGTGCAAAGTCACAAGTTACTGCCACCATCTTAACCGGATGCATCTTAATATTTCTTTCCTACTTTAAAATGGAGCATATGTGTGAAGCAGATGGAAAGTTCTCCTTGGAAGGGCTGACCTTTTATTGTCATGGTAGTGTTGTTTCCTTAATTTTAAGCTGTGTTTTATCCTGTATGTAAGGTATTATTAATCGCATTACAGTTTACATTAAAACATGTTGATTATTTTTCAGAAAAAAGATAGGCATTAATCTAAAATAACTAATGAATTTTTACCTTAGTTTCATAAAGATGTGCACAGCAAGTCAGGAACTGTGTTTGTACAATGCTTATACATGTCTGAATGTGTGTGGTTTAAATCAGTGAACCTATTTATTCAGAAATAACCCAAAATGTTTGGAAGTAATTGAGTTATCTTTGCTCAGTTGATAGTATTTTTGAGTTTGGAGGTTATTGCTTCAAGCCTCATTAGGAAATTGAATGCAACTTCTGTTCTGGGTAAATTTACTGAAGAATGCATAGGGCTTTACTGTGATTGCTGGCCAGTTGGATCAGCTTCTGAAAGTTGATCGTTTAGAATTCTTGTAGTGTTGCTGCCTGAAGCATAAAACCTTTATATAAAAAACACACACAGCTATCAGACTGCTCTGGGGTCAACCATTAAAATTGTAGCAAGAGCTCAGACTGGAGAGATAAACTGGGTGATATTGGACAGATTATCATGATATTTGCTATAAAAAGATAATAGTCTAATACATGTTGGAGTAGAGCAGCAAATAAGTAACTGAACAGCATATTAGAAGATGGAAGGGCCCATTAGTGATTTGATTAGAGAGGTTTTTAAGTTTTTAACTAGCTCCATTTCAGTGTGCTTTTTTACCATGGATCAATTCCAGAGAAAAATCCTTCAATATCTTAAATGATAGCCATAAACTGAAAGAGCAGATTGGCAAAGCATGCAGGACTGTTGTGTTCCTATAACTTGTTAAACTTTGTTTTAAAGAGAGGTGAAAGGTTAATTTTGGGTAAACTGGCAAGTGTTACTTATCATATTGAGAAAAATACAGAGATATCAGTTATGCATGTTCCACAATTTTAAAAAGTTTTGCCTTTCTCACAGTGCTCCTCTTCTAGACTACGATGTAGTGAAGGAGACCTGCTCCTAGCCATCCACTGTGGCTATAATCATCTAAACTTAAGCTGTGTTACGCAGATAGATCCTTTAACCCATCAAGTCCATGCAGACCGTTAGGTACCCTTCTCCATTTGCAGCTCCATCTCTTAATTCTTTTCCAGCCTTTGGTTTGTAGCCTTCTATGCCTTGTTGATTCAAGTACTCATCTAGTTACTTGAATGTTCTGAGAGTCCTTGAGTCCACCACCCCTTTAGCTCGTCCATTCCAGATTTCAACCAGTCACAGCATGAAACAATTGCTTTTTGGATCCCCTCTAAACTTTGTATCACTACTGTGCCTTCTGTTTTTAGACACCACTGCAATGGGGGCAAGTGTCTTACTAATCTAACCTCCCTGAACATCTCAAAATTTTACATCTCTCATCCTATCCCCTCCCATCAGATATCCCATCAACCTTATGTGTTCCAAGAAAACAAACCTAACCTATCTCGTCAGTTCTTAAAACAAAAAACTCCATCCCAATCAATATTCTGGTGACTTCCTCTGCACCTTCTCATGTACAAGCACATCTGTATACATGGTGGTTAATGATGGTCAGAAAGAGTTTTATTTAAATACTTTTCTTTCCACCTCCCTTTCCACTGCATTCATTGAGGTTGATTTAATATGAGACTCATATGATGAAATGATTGATCAAGTTAAGTGTAGGATGCTATTTTGTCTGGTGGGGAAACCCATAATAAATTAGTTCAATAAAATTCGAACCAGTCTAGATGGGAGTTTTAAGATGATGGGATTTATCGCAAAGTTTGTGGAAATTTTGGGACGTATATTGTAAGGTTTTTAAGGAAGGATATCAGGAGAATAGAAGAAACTGGTAAGTAGTAATTGAATTAAATCATACATTAGGCAGGAGGTGTGTTTATGTTCCAAGGAATGAAAGGACAACTGCTTGTACATTCGATATACCCTGGAAGATATCCAGATGATAGCCAGTGAAATACTTTTGACGTGAGGAGTGTAGCTGTATTGGAGGAAAATGGATGGATAATATGTTTAAGCAGGGACTTAAAGTCAGTGGAGATGGGAGTTTTTCAAAATAGTTGTATGGGATTTGTACCATCTACCTAAATGGAGTGATAGGTGATAATAAAAAATACAAATACTGGAAAAACTCAAGACAAGCAGCATCTCTGGAAATGTTGCGGTTCCTTCAATAGAGGATTTGAGGTCTCTGTTTAATGTGTATTTTTTAAAGTGCTTTAGATGCTGGAAATCAAAATAAAAACAGAAAATGCTGGAAATTTCCAGTGGGTCAGTCTGAAGACTATCAGAACTGACAAACATATTAACTCTGTTTCTGTTAACAGATGTGGCCTGACATGAGTATTTTCTGTTTTTAATCTTAGTTTCATGAGTTAGTTGAAAGCTGGAGTCTCTCACAGAGCAACATTCTCTCAATATTGTACAGAAATTTATAATTGTTTGACGTCTTTGGAGTGAGACTTCAACCAACAAATTTCTAATTGGTTATGATCTATTACTGACATTGCAAATGAAAACAAGGTGGTAAAGATCTGGGATTTCATAGATAGTGCTGCATTCTTTAATCCCCAGCAATCAGCTTGTCTATTTTTAGATCCTCAGGATGCCCCTCCTAGGGTTTACCTAAGTTACAGTTGCAAGAAGAAGTTTGTGAATCTTATGCAGTTACCTAGTTTTCTGCATTAATTACTCAAAATGTCTGATCTTCATCTAAAGACTGATTTATACTTGTGCGTCAAGCTTGCACCATAGCCTGTACAATTGGGCAACGCTGTTGTGAGCATTTATATTTGTGCGTTGGTGTGTTTACGTCGCTCTGTAATTCCCGCATGTCACACATGCGCACACACCTGCCTGTGCAAGGCTTCTTGATCATGGTAGTCTTTCTCGGGGTAAACAAGCTTGAAGAGAGCGTTTTCTTTTCGTAAAAGCGAAATGTGTCCTCCATAATTTCAGAGGTCTGTAAAGCTTTATGGCAAGCATTGCAGACAGAGTTCCTTCCCTGCCCTTCAGTTGCCCAATGGGAAGCTATTGCAGCGTAGGAGGAAATGCGATGCTACCAAGTGGACCAATCACAGTTGTTGCGGTCTGCGTTGCTGCAACATGTAGTTACATTTTGGGAGAGGTGCGCGTCGGGCTACGGTGTAGGAATCCGCGTAGGCACTGCGTAGGGTTCGCGGCTACGCTGTACCTACGGCATCGATTTGACGCAGAAGTATAAACCAGCCTTAAGTCACAATAATAGACAAACACAATCGGCCTAAACTAGTAACACACAAATAATTGTACTTCTTGTGAAACAGTCACAATCTAGGTTCAAAAAAAGGTATGTGAATCTCTTGGGGTAATGCCTTCAACAAAAGCTATTTGGAGTTGGATGTTCCAATCAATGAGATGAGATTGGAAGTGTGGGTTGTAGAGGTGCCGTGTGCTATATTTAAAAAAAAGACATATAAAGTCAGGTAACTGACAAAGCCTGCTCTTAAGGAAGACCTGTACCATGCCTCGATCAAAACAACTTTCAGAGGATCTTAGAAGAAGAATTATAGAGATGCACGAAGCTGGAAATGGCGACAAAAGCATTTCTAAACATCTCACTGTTCATAAGTCCACATTAAGAGAAATTGTCTACAAATGGAGGAAATTCAGTACTGTTGCTACTCTCCCTAGGAGTGGGCGTCCTGCAAAGATCACACCAAGAAGCACAGTGTCCAGTGCTGAAGGAGGTGAAAAAGAACCTAAGGGTAGCAGCAAAAGACCTGTAGAAATCTCTAGAATTTGCTGAAATCTCTGTTCATGTGTCCACTCTAAGAAAAACATTGCAAAAGAATGGTGTTCCTGGAAGGACACTATGGAGGACACCATTACTCTCCAAAAAGAAAACCATTTGCCAAACATCTTAAGTTTGCAAAAGACCACCTGAATGTTCCACAGCTTCTAGGACAATGAGCAGCACACACAAAATGTGGGAGGAACTCAGAAGGTCAGGCAGCATTTATGGAAAAAAGTACAGTCGATGTTTTGGGTGAAACCCTTTGGCAGGACAATGTTCTGTGGGCAGGTGAGACAAAAGTTGAACTTTTTAGCAGAAATGCACACAGCTATATTCAGAAGAAAAAGGGCGCTGCACACCAACGCCAAAACCTCATCCCAACTGTGAAGCATGGTGGGAGGAGCATCATCATTTGGGGCTGCTTTGCTGCCTCAGGGCCTGGACAGCTTACAGTTGTTGAAAGAACAATGAATTCAAAATTGTATTGAGACATTTTGCAGGAGAATGTTAGGGTAGTGGTCCGTCACCTGAAGCTTAATAGATGTTGGATGATACAACAAGACAATGATCTGAAAGATGAGTAAATCAACAACAGAATTGTTTAAAAAGAAGAAAATATGTGTTTTGGAATGGCCAAGTCAGAGTGCAGACCTTAACCCAATTGAGATGATATGCCATGATCTGAAGAGGTTCATGCAAGGTGTCCCAGAAATACTGATGAACTGAAACAGTTTTGTATGGAGAAATGGTCTAAAGTTCTTCCTCACTGTTGTGCAAGTCTGATCAGCAACTGCAGGAAATGTTTGGTAGAGATTATTACTGCTAAAGGAGGTTTAGTTATTAAATACAAAGGTTCACATACTTTTACCAGCCTGACTGAATGATTTCATAATGTGTTCAATAAAGACATGAAAAGCATAATTGTTTGTGTTATTAGTTTAGTCAGATTGTATTTGTATATTATTGTGACTTAGATGAAGATCATACCACATTTTATGAGTAATTAATGCAGAAAACCAGGTAATTGCAATGGGTTCACTAACTTTTTCTTGCAAGTGTATGTAGGCTGACCTGTGTGGATGACTCCATAGATGGAATGGAACTTTGGTTTACATACTGCATCTGAGTGTAGGCTCCCATGTTATTCAGGATAAGTATTTAATGTGGAAAAAAAGATTCCTTTCATTACTTTGCTATAACTGGAAAGGAAACTCGGACGATTTTGTAAACGTTTTTATTATTGGAAGATTATTATAAATGAAGGTGCATGCCACCCCCACCACCACCCTGTCATTCAAATTCCTAGTCATGTAGAATTAAGTTGCATTTTTCAGCATTTGCTGGGATTTTAAAGTGTATGTGAAAAAGCTTATTTGCCCATACAGAAATATGTTTTGATACAAGGATCTTGATGCACTTTAAAATAGAGAATTAGAAATGGAAAATAGTTTTCCTAGTAGTATATTCTTTGAGAATCTGGTAGATTTTCCTTTGTCAATACTTAAATGATCACACTTAAAAAAAGAATTATACTTGGCAATTATAGTAATTTGAAATGGCAATTAAAGTTTATTTTAATAAAAAAACAAAAATTCAAAGTGGCATTTAAATTAATCTAGTAACAGACAGCTTAGTATTTTCCATCCCCATGTCCCAACTCCAGAAGCACCCTATTCCCACCAGATTAATTTCGAAACACAGCACGATAGCATTGCAGTTAGTGCAATTGCTTTACAGCGCTAACAATCACCAGTTGGGGTTTGATTCCCACTGATGTTTGTAAGCATTTTGTATGTTCTCCCTATGACCACGTGTTTTCTCCAGGTGCTCCGGTTTCCTCTCACATTTTAAAGATGTATGGGTTAGAGTTAATAAATGGTGGGCAAACTATGTTGGCATCAGAACATTTACGGGCTGCCCCAGTACAATCCTCTCTGATTTGAGTTGATGGAAATAATGCAATTCAATGTACTTTCCAATGTTTTGATGTGCGTGTGACAAATAAAGCTAATGTTTAATCTTTAGCTATCTTCCATTTCCTATGCTTCTTTCAAGCAGGTGCTTCCTCAACCCCATGCTGCTTCTAACTTCCTGCTGTATTTCCTTATGCATGTGCCATTTATACTACAACATCATTTTAGCTCTTGATCCATTCTTTGCTCCACCTAGCTCCCTGTGCTGGACCCTAATACAGATAATGTCATGGGTACTCACTGTTGAAGGTTTTCTTATTGCTAGGACTAGTTGGTGACTCCACTTCAAAACAAGAATGTTATCGATGTAGGAAGCTGGCAACCACATTAAATATGATAGTATGATGGTCATACAGTAGAAGAAGCAGGCCCACCATGTCTGGACTGATCATTATGTGAATATATACTAAACAACTCTTTTATGCCATGGTGTTTGAAGTCCTCGCCTAAATCAGATATTATACAATTACCTACCTCTGGCAATCACTCAGATGGTGAGTGGTACATGCACCACTCCTCCCAAACAGATATTATGTCTCAAAACAGGAACTTAGGCTCAGATTAGTTTGACAAATGCATCAAGGTGCAATTAAATTTCTTGCTCTTGGGAAGCTCACAGAGCTAACAGTGTACATTTTATTATTTTCAACACGTCATTCAAAACTGATTAATGTTTTTAGTTCCATAATGCTACTAAAAATGTGATGGGACACCAGATTATCTGAAGCTATCTTGAAGATTATATAAAGATGTGATGTTTCAATTATGTATGTATCCTTACATAAAATTGTTTCTTGATATCAGAATTCATTTACAAATAGGACTCTTGACAGAGATGAAACAAAGATATAATTTGATACATATCTCAAAGTTTGCTAATGCTTCTTGGTGGGAGGAACTTAAAAGGAAAGCATTTTTTCTTCAGCAGTTTGATCGAGGCATGACTGTGCAGGTGCGTGGATGCCAGCGAGTTAGACCGGTGGGAAGAATTTAAAAAGAAGACAACTTTATAAAGTGGGTGTCAGAGTAGAGGGAGTCTGAGTAGGAGGGCTTTGGCTCAGTGGTTCAAGGTAGGTAGGTTACTTGTGAAGAATAGGAAGAGGAAGTATGTCTGCGAGGCCAGTGTTCTGTACTGGGTGTCGGATGTGGGATGTCCGGGAGACTCCCAGCCTCCTAGACGGCCAAATCTGCCCCAGGTGCATCAAGCTGTGGCTCCTTAGGGACCGGGTAGGAAACTAGAGATGCAGCTCGATGACCTTCATCTAGTGAGGGAAAGTGAGGAGGTGATAGATGACAGCTAAAGGCAAGTAGTCACACCGGGGGGGGGGGAGAGGGGGTGGGAACTGAACTGAAGAGACAGAGGAAGGGGCAGTTGGCTATCAAATAGAGAAAGCTTGTAGGCAGTGTGAGAGGGAGGATAGGCAAGTTATAGAGAAGGGATGCGCTCAGACTGATGGTTTGAGGTGTGCCTATTTTAATGCAAGGAGTATCATGAACAGAGTGGATGAGCTTAGAGCGTGGATCAGTACTTGGAGCTATGATGTTGTGGCCATTACAGAGACTTGGATGGCTCAGGGGCAGGAATAGTTACTTAGAGTGCCAGGCTTTAGCGTTTCAGAAAGGACGGGGGGTGGCAAAAGGGGTGGGGGTGGCACTGCTGATCAGAGATAGGAGAGATTGTGTACTGAGTCTCTTTGGGTGGAAGTTAGAAACAGAAAGTGGTCGATAACTCTACTGGGTGTTTTTTATGGACCACCCAATAGTAACAGGGACACTGAGGAGCAAATAGGGAGACAGAGTCTGGAAAGATGCAATAATAACAGGGTTGTCGAGATGGGAGATTTTAATTTCCCCAATATTGATTGGCATCTCCCTAGAGCAAGGGGTTTAGATGGGGTGGAGATTTTTAAGTGTGTTCAGGAAGGTTTCCTGACACAATATATAGATAAGCCTACAAGAGGAGAGGCTGCACTTGATCTGGTATTGGGAAATGAACCTGGTCAGGTGTCAGGTCTCTCAGTGGGGGAGCATTTTGGAGATAGTGATCACAATTCTATCTCCTTTACCATAGCATTGGAGAAGGATAGGAGCAAACAAGGTAGGAAAGTGTTTAATTGGAGTAAGGGGAAATGTGAAGCTATCAGGTAGGAACTTGGAAGCATAAATTGGAAGCAGATGTTCTGAGGGAAATGTGCGGCAGAAATGTGGCAAATGTGTAGGGGATATTTGCATGGCGTTCTGCATAGGTATGTTCGGCCACTGGGAAGTGACTTAATTTTTCACATATTTACTCCTTGGGCCATAATTGAAATTCAGCATCACTTCATTGATGCTGAGCTTCAAATACTGAGAGAAGACGATAAGACATGGGAGCAGAATCAGGCCATTCAGCCTAATCAGCTCCAGCATTTGATCATGGCTGATTTATTTCTCCTCCCATCCTATTTTTCTGTCTTCTCTCCATATCCTTTGATACCCTTACTGATCAAGAACCTGACAACCTCCACTTTGAATATACTCAATGACTTGGCCTCCATAGCTGTCTGTGGCAATAAACTCCACAAATTCATTACCCACTGGCTAAAGAAATTCTTTTCTGAAGGAATGTACTTCTGTTGGCTGTGCCATTTGGTCCTAGACTCCCCCACTACAGGAAACATTCTCTCCACGTCCACTCTATCTAGGCTTTTCAACATTTGATAGGTTTCAGTTGAGATCCCTCTTATTTTTCTAAACCTCAAAAGTAAAGGCCCAGAGCCATCAAATGCTCCTCATATATTCACCCTTTCTTTCCCAGGATAAATCTCGTGAACCTCCTCTGGACTGTCTCCAAATGCAGAACAATCTTTCTGAGATGAAAGGCACAAATCTGCACACACTATTACAAGTCTGAACAATGTCTCATTAAACCTCAGCATTACATCCTTTTATATTCTAATCCTTTTGAAATGAACACTAACGTATATGCCTTCCTTACTTATCCTGCAGGCTTTTGCTCCTCTGATTTCTAAATTCACCTCCTGTTTATAAGATAGTATGTACCTTTATTCCTTCTACCAAAGTGTGTGGCTATACATTTTCCTACACTATTCCATCTGCCACTTGCTTATTCTCCTAATCTGTCCAAGTCTTTCTATGGACGCTCTGCTTCCTCAACACTACCTGCCCTTCCACCTATATTTGTGTCATCCACAAACTTGGTCACAAAGCCATCAATTTTAACATCCAGATTATTAACATATAACATGAAAAGTTGTGGACCCAATAGAATGCTACTGGTCACTGTCTGCCAACTTGAAAGGGCCCATTTTATTCCCACTCTTCGCCGTTTGCCAGTCAACCTGACTTCTGGCCATGCCATTATCTTTTCTGTAATACCATGAGCACTTGTTTAGCAGTCTCATGTACAGCACCTTGTCAGTAACATGCTGAATTTCTTCCCTTCGATGTAACTTGACTAACAAAATGTTCAGATATTTCTTGGAAGTCTACCATTATATAATCAGAAAATTTAACCTAAAGTTGTTTGGAATATAGATAATGGATAATTTAAAATGCATTCAGTTAATTTGACATTATATTGTGGTCATTGTACTTGTTAGTAGATTAGCATTTTTTGCAGTATTAGAAAGCACATTCATCTCGTTACCTGGGACATAAGTGGGAAATGACATTGATGGGAACACTGTGAAAGCTGAAAGTGACTCAGTAAGCAATTGACACTGTTCTATGCCATAAGAAAGTATGAAAAAAATGAAGAAGTGATACAAGAAACTTTGTCAGTGACTGTGATCCCATCCCCATTCCTTTCAACATTTAATAACCTGCCCCAATGTTTTCCTTGTCATCTCTTTAAGGTGAAGTAATGCTTTTGTTTTTCTATTACAGCCAAACCATTCACTGTTAAAGTGAAGCAGATGCGGCTCCACAAGGAAGACTTTGAAATCCTGAAAGTTATTGGCAGAGGTGCATTTGGCGAGGTAAGCATTCTCAAGCTTGGTATTATCAATGAGATGGAGGTCTAATGGAAGTTCACACATAGTTGTGTGGAAACCCTTTGTGTACACTCCTTAAGATGCGCCGCTCAGCTTGCATCTGGCTTCATTTTTGGTTGTTCATGTCACTCCTGAGTGATCTTGAGTTTCGTGGTTCTTTTTGTATTGTAGCTTGATGCAGCAATATTGGCTGTGAAGCTGTTTCGTATTTAATTCCCACATTTAATTAATGAAGAAAGGCTAGCAGAAAGAAACAATCTATTTTATCCATTCATTAAGGCTCTGTAACAAAAATATCAGCAGCTTAGCATGTATTTGTTGCAAGATCAACTTGTTTTTGTTCTATGATTATGGTGCTCCCAAGAAATATTAAAAAAACATGCAATTTCAGAAATGAACCTTTTTAACTCCTACTCAGGATCAAGGCTTGTTTGAATATTGTGATGCCAGTGTATGTTTTTATCCAGCATGTGTGAAACATGAAAACATTTCTCCATCCTCTTTAAAAGCCATGGTATGACTGTAATAAGCTGCAATGTGAAACAAATTTTGGCTTTGCAGAAAAGTTAGAAAAATTGTTATTGCAATATTGACTAATATGCCAGTCAGCTTTCATACAGCCAGAAGCAGCCTTGAACAAGCTATATGACCTCATATCTGCAGTCCTCTTGAGGAAGTAGTTACCAAAGATTTTAAATCCCTCTGTAAATAATTTTTTTAATCCTTTCAGTCTTAAAGGATGGGTGTCTTATCCCGAGATTCTGCTTTCTGAAGCATTGTTAAAGCGTGGTCCAATTATCCAAAACAGCCCCTCATTATCTACCTTGCTAATTAGGATCTTGTACTTCTCTCTTATTGTTCTCAACTTGAAGGAAAGGGCAAGTATTATTCAGGCTCTTTACGCGGGAAGATCTGATCCTTCCTCCCAGGAATTAATCTAGTAAACCAGTGCTGCACAGACTCCAAAATGAATACATCTTCCTTTACCCATTGGCACTAAAATTGCAAATAGAACCCCAAAGGACATTTTGTCAAAGTCATGTACAATATTAGCAAGATTTCCTTACTCATGAACTCCAACTCTCTTGGATCAAAGGCCGGTCGGTATTACATTTGTCTTCCAATTGTTCGCTGTACCTGCAGGTTAATTTTGCAGTTTACAAATCAGCGTATCAAAATCCCTCTATATGTTTGTCTCTCACCATTTAGCAAAAACTATTAACTATTTTTTCAGTGAAAGGGCAAAACCACAATATATTCATGCATTATATTCCACGTCAAAACAAATTTATTGTCTCACACAGGTACAGTGAGGTACAGGAACAATAAAAAACTTTTTGTAGCAGCAGCATAGTCATGTTGGTTCAAATAACACAGAACATAAAAGTACATAAATTATGCGACATGTTACTGCAAACCCCATGAGCTTTTGTTTAAAATGACACCCTTTTATATGGTGCTTTATTAAATGCTTTCATGAATGTGTGCGTATATTATATCTACTGCTTCTCCTTCAGTCATCCTCATTAAACTGTATTCAATTTGTCAAATGCTATTTTGATTTATAAGACTGTTGATTCTGACTTCAAAAGGCATCGTTCAAAATATGACAATTCGCCCAAATTCCGATAGATCTCTACTGATGGAGCCATTCAGTGGATCAATCAACAACATTTTAAGTTGTATAGACATAGCACCATATTTTCCAAGATGATCAATTTGTCCAATACAGAAAGAAGGCATAGGGTCTCTGTTAGCTTTCTGAAAAATCTATCCTTCTTTGTAAGTCTTGTTCACTTTCCTTTTGAATTTTACTATTGAATATGCTTCCACCAACCTTTAGGCAGTGTTTCCCAGATCATTGATTAAGTTTTAGCAATCTATCTGAGAACAGTCTGCACAATTCGGTCCCACTCTGTGCTTTGCATTTACTATGAAGTTCAAAGGATTAATTTTCGGTTTATACAGGGGCTATTCAAATTGGAAACCTCATAGGTGATGAATTCTCCTTCAGATACCAAGGGTCATGTGACTCTAAATAGAGTAAAGCAGGGGTCCCCAACTTTTTTTGCACTGCGGACCGGTTTAATATTGACAATATTCTTGCGGGGGGGGGGTGCCGACGGACAAGAGTAGCAGTCAAAAACCTTGGGTTTACCCCGAGAAAGACTACAATGACCATGAGGCCATGCGCGGTCACCAGTGCGCATGCGCGTACATGTAACATGCCGAATTTTCTCTACAAATCGTTTTTGTCGATTCTGTTGGGGGGTGGGCAGGGTGTTAATCACGACCGGAATATAGGTAATAAATTGCTAATACACTCAATTTCGTTTTTAAAAGGGTTTATCTAACGAATTTAATATTAAACATAGTGCATATTTTCCTCGCATGAATATAGTGATAAGTCAATTAGGGGAGGACAGGGGAGCTTGAAGTAAGTTTTGAACGAACTTCCAGTAGAAGTGGTAGAGGCAGGTTTGATATTAACATTTAACAAAAAATTGGATAGCTATATGGACAGGAAAGGAATGGAGAATTATGGGCTGAGTGCAGGTCGGTGGGACTAGGTGAGAGTAGCGTTCGGCACAGACTGGAAGGGCAGAGATGGCCTGTTTCCGTACTGTAATTGTTCTATGGTTATATAAGTAAGTCAATAGCATCGTAACATTTTAAGTAACGTTTGGATATTTAACACACAGTGCATATTTTCCCCATATGAACATATAAAATCATTGCAACAACACATCAATATCGCTGAATCAGTGGGTGCCCTGGGCTTGTTTTCCTGCAACGAGACGGTCCTATCGAAGGGTGATGGGAGACGGCGATACTCGAATGGGGTTCCTTATGTCCAGTTTATTCCGCAATTTAGTTTTTGTTGCATTCATTGCAGAAATATGTTGGAAATGGAAGCAACGTTTTCAGTGCTTTCGTGGCTATCTCAGGATATTTAGCCTTGACTTTGATCCGGAATGCCCGCAGAGATGTTATGTCAAACATACTTTTCAGCCCGCCATCATTTGCAAGCTCGAGGAGTTGATCTCCTTCCCGCGCTGACATGGATGATGTGTGGGTAATGACCTCGCGTGCGTTCAAGCTCAACAGTGGGCGTGACAGGGAATGAGGAAAGGTGCAGCTGACACATATCGCCAAATCATATTGTTTCCTCACGGCCTGGTAGCACATGCTTTACGGCCTGGTGGTTGGGGACCGCTGGGGTAAAGGAGCAAAGTGATCTTGGAATACAAATGTACTAGTCGCCAAATGTTGCACCACAAACTAAAAAGGTCATTTTCCCTCCAATTTAAAATGGTACATAGGGCTCATATGTCTAAAGACAAGTTCTCTCGTTTTTTTTGCAGATATACAGTGGCGTGCAAAAGTTTGGGCATCCCTGGTCAAAATTTTTGTTACTGTGAATAACTAAATGAGTAAAAGATGAACTGATTTCCAAAAGGCATAAAGTTAAAGCTGACACATTTCTTTAATATTTTAAGCAAGATTACTTTTTTATTTCCATCTTTTACAGTTTCAAGATAACAAAAAAGGAAAAGGGCCCGAAGCAAAAGTTTAGGCACCCTGCATGGTCAGTACTTACTAACACCCCCTATGGCAAGTATCACAGTTTGTAAACACTTCCTGTAGCCAGCCAAGAGTCTTCCAGTTCTTGTTTGGGGAATTTTCACCCACTCTTCTTTGCAAAAGGCTTCTAGTTCTGTGAGATTCTTGGGCCATCTTGCATGCACTGCTCTTTTGAGGTCTATCCACAGATTCTCGATAATATTTAGGTCAGGGGACTGTGAGGGCCATTGCAAACCTTAAGCTTGTGCCTCTTGAGGTAGTCCATTGTGGATTTTGAGGTGTGTTTAGGTTTATTATCCTGTTGAAGAAGCCATCCTCTTTTCATCTTTGGCTTTTTTACAGACGGTGTGATGTTTGCTTCCAGAATTTGTTAATATTTAATTGAATTCATTCTTCCCTCAACCAGTAAATGTTCCCTGTGCCACTGGCTACAACACAAGCCCAAAGCATGATCGATCCACCCCTGTGCTTATCAGTTGGAGAGGTGTTCTTTTCATGAAATTCTGCACCCTTTTTTCTCCAAACACACCTTTGCTCATTGCGGTCAGAAAGTTCTGTTTTAACTTCATCAGTTCACAGGACTTGTTTCCAAAATGCATCAGGCTTGTTTAGATGTTCCTTTGAACCTCTTGAATAGAACCTTTTGGCCACAATGAGCAAAGGTATGCTTGGAGAAAAAAGGGTGCAGAATTTCATGAAAAGAACCCCTCTCCAACTGTTAAGCACGGGGGTGGATCGATCATGCTTTGGGCTTATGTTGTAGCCAGTGGCATGGGGAACATTTACTGGTAGAAGGAAGAATGAATTCAATTAAATACCAGCAAATTCCGGAAGCAAACATCACACCGTCTGTAAAAAAGCCGAAGATGAAAAGAGGATGGCTTCTACAACAGAATAATGAACCTAAACACACCTCAAAATCCACAATGGACTACCTCAAGAGGCGCAAGCTGAAGGTTTTGCCATGGCCCTCATAGTCCCCTGACCTAAATATCATCGAAAATCTGTGAATAGACTTCAAAAGAACAGTGCATGCAAGATGGCCCAAGAATCTCACAGAACTAGAAGACTTTTGTAAGGAAGAATGGGCGAAAATCCCCCAAACAAGAACTGAAAGGCTCTTGGCTGGCTACAGAAAGTGTTTATACACTGTGATACTTGCCAAAGGGGGTGTTACTAAGTACTGCCCATGCAGGGTGCCCAAATGTGTGCTTCGGGCCCTTTTCCTTTTCTCTTATTTTGAAACTGTAAAAGATGGAAATAAAAAAAGTTTTCTTGCTTAAAATATTAAAGAAATGTGTCATCTTTAACTTTATGCCTTTTAGAAATCAGTTCATCTTTTGCTCAGCTAGTCACTGTAACAGAAATTTTGACCGGGGTGCCCAAACTTTTGCATACCACTGTATCTCCTTATTGTGACAGATGTAATAATGGAGAGGCTTCATTAATTCTTATGTTTTGGTCATGTTCGGGCCTTGAAAAATATTGTAAAGATGTATTCCAAACTTTTTCTGTACTTTTTGAAGTTAATTTTAAGCCCAATCCTATGACTGCCTTATTTGGTATTGTTGAGGAAAGAGCTATAATTTTGGAGCTTTGTCATTTGCGGGTACGGGCTTTTATTTCTCTTATGGCTGGGAGGGCGATCTTGCTTAAATGGAAGGAGGTTGCCCCCCCCCACCCACATGCTCAATGGTTAAGCGATGTTATGTCATGTTTAAATTTAGAGAAGATTCGTTGTTTGATTTCTGATTCTAATTAAGATTTTCAAATGTTATGGGGGACCCTTTCTGAACTATTTTGAAAATCTTTGAATTGTTATTGTTATTAAAATATAGATCTGGGATATTATTGTAAAACACTATATGGTAAAGTACTCTTTTTTTTGTTTTTTTTTAACCAACCAGCTTTGTCTTGGTAGCGGGTATAGATTTTTTAATAATATAATTAACCATACTATTGTATTTCATAATTCAATTTATTTTATTTGATCATGAATATGGGATACAGTGACTGTATCAGTGTGATTTATATATATTGCATTATGTGCTACTTTATTTTGATTTGTAATAAGTATCCTCATGAATTCTGTATTTATATGTATGAATTTAATAAATTTAATAAAAATATTGAAGAAAGAAAGCAAAGGCCATTAAAATGGCAAACTCAATATTAGACTTTATTTCTAGCAGGATTAAGTTGAAAAGTAATGAAATTACACTAGGCTTATATCAAACTTTGTAAGACTATACTTACAGTATTGCATACAGCTCTGGTCCACTTATAGTAAGGATACAGAAGCACTGCTAAGGTTGAACAGAAATAAGATTTGCAAAGACGACTCTGGAAATGAGATTAAACATCTGGAAAGGATGAGCAAGCTAGGTCTTAAAGACAAAGGAAAGACCCAATAAAATTCTTCAAGAATTTGAAATAGCATAGATTTAGAGAGTATATGTTTAGTAATGGATAAGAATATAATTGGAGTGTACCAGTACAAAATAAAGACAAATGGAAGCACCGAGGCAGCATCTGTGGAAAGAAGAAACAGTGCTAATGATAGAATGGCAATCAAAGAAGCTAATATTTCATTTGGACAATTAGCTGCTATATTTTAATAGGAGTTTGAACCGACATGGTATGTCACCAAATCTTCTAGCAGATTTCTAGAGATGTACCATGGAAAGCAGTTTAGCTGGCTCATCATTGTCTGGTATGGAGGG
The DNA here is from genome assembly GCF_963921235.1 of Mobula hypostoma. NCBI lineage: Eukaryota > Metazoa > Chordata > Chondrichthyes > Myliobatiformes > Myliobatidae > Mobula > Mobula hypostoma. The sequence goes on from NC_086098.1 coordinate 122,947,846, forward strand.
GCTACTGCACAGGATCAGGAAAAATACTGCAAAAGGTTGTAAACTCAGCCGCTCTATCATGGGGACCAGCCTCTTCAGCATTGAGGATACCTTCAAAAGATGATGTCTCAAAAAGACGGCATCCATCATTAAGGATCTTGGACATGCCCTGTTCCTCATTGCTACCACCCAGGAGGAGGTACAAGCACCTGAAGAGACGTTTTTCAGGAACAGCTTCTTCCCCTCCACCATTAGATAATAACCCATGAACACCACCTCAGTAACTTTTCCCGTCTCTTTTTAAACTACTACTTTATATATACTTGTATATAGTTATTGTAATTTATAGTTTTAATTATTATCTATTGCAGTGTAATGCAGCTGCAAAGCAACAATTTTCATGACATCGGCCAGTGATATTAAATCTGATTCTGATTCCAGTCACTCTGAATTCCAATGGGGAATTCAGATGCAATTTCTTCACCCAGTGCGGAATTTGCTGCCACAGGAAATGGCTGAAATGCATAGCTTAGAGGTATTAAAGGAGCAGCTGCGCTAATGTACAAGGAAGGGAATAGAGGGTTATGCTTATAGATTGAGATGAGAAAAAACTAGAGCAGGCTGGAGTGAAGCTTAAGTTTGCAATGTAGACTGGTTGGGCTGAATTACCCGTTTCTGTGCCATATATCATATATTGAGCTAACTATTGATATTCGAACACTTCTCTTCAATGTCTGCCAGAAGTCCAGAATAAAAGCAGGAAGCATATAGCATCACACATCAAAGTTGCTGGTGAACGCAGCAGGCCAGGCAGCATCACTCGGAAGAAGTACAGTCGACGTTTCAGGCCGAGACCCTTCGTCAGGACTAACTGAAGGAAGAGTAAGGAAGAGATTTGAAGGTGGGAGGGGGAGGGGGAGATCCAAAATGATAGGAGAAGACAGGAGGGGGAGGGATGGTGCCAAGAGCTGGACAGGTGATTGGCAAAGGGGATACGAGAGGATCATGGGACAGGAGGCCCAGGGAGAAAGACGGCCGGGGGGGGGGGTGGGGGAGCCCAGAGGATGGGCAAGGGGTATAGTCAGAGGGACAGAGAGAGAAAAAGGAGAGTGAGAGAAAGAATGTGTGTATAAAAATAAATGTACGAGGGGGAGGTGGGGCACTAGCGGAAGTTAGAGAAGTCAATGTTCATGCCATCAGGTTGGAGGCTACCCAGATGGAATGTAAGGTGTTGTTTCTCCAACCTGAGTGTGGCTTCATCTTTACAGTAGAGGAGGCTGTGGATAGACATGTCAGAATGGGAATGAGATGTGGAATTAAAATGTGTGGCCACTGGGAGATCCTGCTTTCTCTGGCGGACAGAAAGCATAGGTGTTCAGCAAAGTGGTCTCCCAGTCTGCGTCGAGTCTCGCCAATATATAGAAGGCCACATTTTCAGTTTGATTTTAAATTGGAAAATAATTCTATGCTAATTGATTTGCTCTTTGCACCTAATTCAAAGTTGTTAGTAAGCTGAAGTGTGTGCTAGTTTAGTATATACTGCTCAGCCAGAATTCCTTGAACATCTCAATTTTCTGAGTTTAACAATATTTATGACCTTAGTTGGTAGAGGATTGGTGAGAATATAAAAATATTTTGTCTGGTTACTTGAAATGCTCCCTTCTGAACAAATCGTACAGTGACATGCAAAAGTTTGGGCACCTCGGTCAAAATTTCTGTTAATGTGAATAGTTAAGTGAGTAGAAGATGAACTGATCTCGAAAAGTCATAAACTTAAAGATGAAACATTCTTTTCAACATTTTAAGCAAGATTAGTGTATTAATTTTGTTTTGTACAATTTTAGAGTGAAAAAAGGAAAGGAGCACCATGCAAAGGTTTGGGCACCCCAAGAGATTTGAGCTCTCAGATAACTTTTACCAAGGTCTCAGACCTTAATTAGCTCGTTACGGCTATGGCTTGTTTACAGTCATTGTTAGGAAAGGCCAGGTGATGCAAATTTCAAAGCTTTATAAATACCCTGACTCCTCAAACCTTGTCCCAACAATCAGCAGCCATGGGCTCCTCTAAGCAGCTGCCTAGCACTCTGAAAATTAAAATAAATGATGCCCACAAAGCAGGAGAAGGCTATAAAGATAGCAAAGCGTTTTCAGGTAGCCATTTCCTCAGTTTGTAATGTAATTAAGAAATGGAAGTTAACAGGAACGGTGGAGGTCAAATTGAGGTCTGGAAGACCAAGAAAACTTTCGGAGAGACCTGCTCGTAGGATTGCTAGAAAGGCACATCAAAACCCTCGTTTGACTGCAAAAGACCTTCAGGAAGATTTAGCAGACTCTGGAATAGTGGTGCACTGTTCAACTGTGCAGCGACATCTGCACAAATATGAACTTCATGGAAGAGTCATCAGAAGAAGACCTTCCCTGTATCCTCACCACAAAATTCTGCGTCAGAAGTTTGCAAAGGAACATCTAAACAAGCCTGATGCATTTTGGAAACAAGTCCTGTGGACTGATGAAGTTAACATAGAACTTTTTGGCCGCAATGAGCAAAGGTATGTTTGGAGAAAAAAGGATGCAGAATTTCATGAAAAGAACCCTCTCCAACTGTTATGCAAGGGGGTGGATCGATCATGCTTTGGGCTTGTGTTGCAGCTAGTGGCACAGGGAACATTGCATTGGTAGAGGGAAGAATGAATTCAATTAAATACCAGCAAATTCTGGAAGCAAACATCACACCGTCTGTAAAAAAGCTAAAGGTGAAAAGAGGATGGCTTCTACAACAGGATAATGATCCTAAACACACCTCAAAATCCACAATGGACTACCTCAAGAGGCACAAGCTGATGGTTTACCATGGCCCTCACGGTCCCCCGACCTAAGCATCGTTGAAAATCTGTGGATAAACCTCAAAAGAGCAGAGCATGCCACGCAGGGTGCCCAAACTTTTGCTTTGGGTCCTTTTCCTTTTTTGTTTTTTTGAAACTGTAAAAGATGGAAATAAAAGAAGTAATATTGCTTAAAGTATTAAAGAAATGCGTCATCTTTAACTTCATGCCTTTTGGAAATCAGGTCATCTTTTACTCACTTAGCTATTCACAGTAACAAATTTTGACCGAGGTGCCCAAACTTTTGCATGCCACTGTATATTTGAATGAATCCCATCACCTTTCAATAAAAACAACATGAAAGTAAAAAGTTTTGCTGTTCTAGGGCAGTTGCCATGTAATTGATAACAAAAAAACTTATTGTATTAATATTACTGAAACTTTTGGTTGCTTGTGTTGAATTTTTCTACTTATAAGTACCTACATTGAAGTACAGTGTGCCTTTGCATTTGACTGCATTCCAATTTTTAAAATTTATTTACAACATTAAGTCGTTTTAGAAAATGGGTCATCAAACCCTGCATCAGAATCTTTATCTTCATCAGGCATTATCTTTGAAATCTTCCCCTTCAATTGAAAATAATCTGGAAGATTACTAAACCTTCACTTCATTGAATCATAGAAAATAGAATTAAAGGAAATTTACAACAGTAAAGGAGAGCATTTGGACCCATTGTCTCTTCATTGAAATAATGAAGGGCAGATCAGGCTTGAGGGGGTTTGGTGGCCTCTTCCTGCACCTTTTTTCTGAGGAGGGGAAAAAAAGGGCTGCTCAGTTTAATTCCAGTTTCCAGCACTAGGTTTTGTAGACTTGCTGTGTACAATAGAAGTGTGCATTATAAATACTATGTAAGTATCCTGGAGCAACACACACAAAATGCTGGAGGAACTCGGAAGGTCAGAGAGCATTTATAGATGGAAATGAACAGTCAGTGTTTTGGAATGAGACCCTTGACATGAAACATTAATTCTTCATTTCCTTCCACAGATGCTGCCTGACATGCTGAGTTCCTCCAGCATTTGTGCTGTTGTTTCATATTTCTTGTCTTCAGTCTCATGTTTTTCTGTATACATACTATGAGTGATTTAGCTTCCACTTGCAGACAGTGAGTTTTCAGTTGCTCACCACACTTATAGGTAAAAAAAAATCTATCAATTACAATTGATCTATGCCCCCTGCTTTTTGACCCCTTTGCTAAGGGAAATAGATTCTTACTTACTCTTCCTGCACATATTGGAATGTTACAGATTTCAATTATTTTCCCCCAGCCTCCTCTGTTCCAAAGAAGGCATTGGAGCTGTGCTTAGCCTCACAGTCATAAATATGAAGTGAGTAGATCAGGGGCTACGCTCAGCCTAGTAGTGCACCTGTGCTGATAGACATTGTGAAGGAGATGTTGTTGCCAATCCGAACTGACTGGGGTCTGCAAACGAGGAAATTGAAGATCCAAACAACAGGAATTCTGCAGATGCTGGAAATTCAAGCAACACACATCAAAGTTGCTGGTGAACGCAGCAGGCCAGGCAGCATCTCTAGGAAGAGGTACAGTCGACGTTTCAGGCCGAGACCCTTCGTCAGGACTAACTGAAGGAAGAGTGAGTAAGGGATTTGAAAGCTGGAGGGGGAGGGGAAGATGCAAAATGATAGGAGAAGACAGGAGGGGGAGGGATAGAGCCGAGAGCTGGACAGGTGATCCAATTGTACAAGGAGGTATGGAAGCCAAGGTCTTGAAGCTTGTTGATTTGTTTTGAGGGGATGAGTTTTAAGACCTTGGCTTCAATACCTACTTGTACAATAACTCAGACAAGTGTGAAGTGATACCTTTAGGGAAGATAAACCAGAGCAGGACATCCACAATGAATGACAGGGTCCTGGAGAGTATTCTTGAACAGAAAGAGCTTGGGTTATAAGTACATAATTCCCTGAAAGCTGGAGTGCAGGTAGTCTGCAATGCCAGCAGATCTTTCCTTAAATGTTGAGACTAAAACCATATGCAGTATTCCAAGTGTTCTCTCACCATTGGCCTCTAAAGATGTACCAACATTCCCACGTTTATGTTATTTGTCCCTTTCCGTAAAGGCCAGCATTTTATTATCCATCCTAATTTTATGCTGTACATGCACCTTAACCTTTAGCACTTCCAAGATGAGTACTCCCAGATCTCATTCTGTCAGAAAAATCTCATACCATTTAAATAGTAATTTGCTTTGTCATTCTTTTTCTAAGGTGAATGATCTTGCACTATCCCCTATTATATTCCAGGTGTCAACTTTTTTCTCATTAATTTATCCTTTGCACTGAGTTACAATTGCCTCTGTTTAGCAGATGTTTCCACCTTGTATACAAAAAGACTGCATTTCTTAATGTACATTCTTAATGCTTAAGGTGCTGGGTCTGATTTTATCCTTGTACAGTTTACTCCTTGTAGAATTAGAGATACTCTGCTACCCATTCTCCAGGTTCCTTACTGTCATCAAATTGGTGAAGTAGAATATAGAACACCCATGTGTTCTGATCATGAGACTAATAGGATGCAGGGAAACTTGGTAATTTATGGATACCCTGCCAAGTCCAGAATGCAAAGGCTGCTCATCTTAAAGACCAGAGCCTTGTATAAATAATTCTACTCAGATTCCTGTCTGATAAAATAGCAAGATTGATGAACCCCAGGACACAGTAAGTTGACAGGAGAAGAGGGTGAAGAGATTGCTATGGGAAGCATTCAAAAAGCAAGGAAGACAGTATTAAATATGATTAGGCTGCCAATAGCACAATCGGTGGGATGGAGATGAGAACTAGGAGAGGAAGATTTGTTGTGAGATCTATGAGAGCATTGGTACATCTCCATGTCAATGAAGAAATCAAGCATCTTTTGCCATGATGTAACCAGTAGAAAATATGCAATATTAATTAGAGTCACTAAATAAAATTCATCAACCTGAAAAATAAGCTCTCTTCTTCGAGATGCTGGCTGACTAACTCAGTATTTCCAGCATTTGTTTATTATTTTAACATAACTTTATGTTGCTGATGAAATAATTGAAGCAAATTTTCACCATATATAAACACAAGATTCTTCAGATGTAAGAATTACAGACAAAATGCTGGAGGAATTCAGCAGTTTAGGCAGCATCTATGGAAATGATTAAAAAGTCTATGATTCAGGACTTGATGAAGAGTCTCAGCCCAAAACATTGACTGTTTATGACCTTCTGCATACTGTCATTTTTTTAAAGAAGTTTTGTTCAGATCCTGAATTGGCCTTGGTTGAAGATAGAATTGCTTGGAGTGGGAAAAATAATGGTTACATTAATGTGAGGGTGTGTGGGTTCAATTGATTGGGAAAACTCTGCTAGACAAGACCGACTTGCCTTAATTTTTCTGACGCTACAGGAGATTAATGAGCACTAAATTTAAGGATTTACTGATATTTAAATAGATTCAGAGTAGAAATGACAAATGTCAACTCACTCTTCATCCCTAGGAATATACACTGTAGAGCTCCCCCAAGGCACATTGTGTTGTTTCAGCTTTGCAATGTCAACTGAGCATTCGTCCCATTATGCTCCAGGGAACTACTGTATGAAGCAGCTGTGAAGCAGCCTATTGTTATGTCTCAGAAACTACCATATTGATAAGTGACAGGAAGTCTGGAGCAGAAAAGCAACAATGAATCCCTAGCTGAAGCATGTTGAGATTTTAACATTTCTGGTAGCTTGTTCTGTGTTTTTGATGTCACACGCTGCATATTTGTTTCTTCACAACCCCGCCTGCTGTTCCTTTAAGTGAAATACCAGATGGTCTGAGGTCATGCATATTGACAATGAGGTCCAACCAGGAGCTAATTAAATATAATCAGAGTATTGATACTGCTGCTCTTAGCCTAGGAGAGTATGCTGGTGTTGGTTCATCTATCCTGCTGGTAGAGTTGGAGGATTTTGTGGAAGCGTCAATGGAAATATTTCAGTACTTTGAAATACCCGCTGTAGGTTGCCCATGTTTGCAGGAGAACATGTATCTCTGCTTCTTAGTAAAACAATGATCTGGTTCTCAGGTTAGGCAGCTTGGTCTTTGAATATTTTTCACTGGGCCAAGAGCTATTGAGTTCCCTGAGGTACATTGGTACACCAGAGTTAGAGGTGACATTTGCTGATATCTGACTTAGTGAGTTTCCCCCAGAGGCAGTTATATAAAGATTCTATCTTGGTATCCTCAGGAATTCAGTAGCTTTCCATGCTAATGTACAAGATGAACAGGAGATGTTCAAATTTATCTCTAGAGATAATCTAAGGTCTCACCAACCCTGGTCACTGAATTATAATACACAGTTGATGTTTGTGCATGTGCTCATTCTGAATCTGAGCTCCAAATCATCAGTGACACCTTCACTGCAGCACATGAAAGCCTGGGCCATAAACTTTCTCAATGTCCCTTTGAGCTCATTGTTGATTTGTTATGTTAAATTTTATTGCTTTTGCTCCTGCAGCAGCAATAGGAGGTTCTGCTTCAATCCAGCAGTTGGACAAGAAAACAGGATTAAATCATAGAGAACTTGTCAAGATACTCCATACAAGTGAGTTGGGACATGCAATTCAATTCATGTTTAATTGTCATTCAACCATACCTCAATACTCATGAATACGGCATACGAGGCATTTTTACTCGGGGGCCAAGGTGCAAAACACAGTACCAACAGTCACACAGCACAAAGCACACATAACACATACAATATTGAGGAATTGAGGATATAAAAAACTCATTTCGAACCTATGTAACCTCTGGCTAAAAGAATAATTGGGACTGAATAGGAATTTTTGAACTGAAGTAAACTCTGTCTTCAGCAGCCAGCTAAGACAGGCTCGTTACCAGTTCTCCTCAGCTTGCAGAGAAACATTGAGAGTTTGATAATGTTGTACATTGTACCCTCGTTTAAGTAGGGGGGAGGAGGGTAGGAAGGAACATTCATCTGTAATTAAGTCAGGGCCTAGCAAAGGGAATAGCTGATAAGGACTGGACAGCACATCCATCTGTAATTAAGCCTTGATCTAGCGGACTATCTTATGTGTAACTAAATTTCGCACCAACAGACTTGGTGGGCGTACCAGTTCAAATAACATCTTGCAACAGTAATGTATAGGGCTTACTATGTGTGTGTGTGTGTATATATATATATATACGGCTGTAACCTGAGGGAGCGGGTCCACTTGTCGGATGGTGGCAGTACTTACCTGCTTTCCCTTTGACAACTGGGAATCAAACTCCTGCAGGAGGGTGCACAATAAACTGTTGTAACTAGCTGACTGCTGGTCTCCGGAGTTTTATTCCGATTCGACTTTAACAATATAGCAAGCACATAAAGATATCAGTAAGATACAACTATGTAAGCCACGAATGCTGCAGAAATTTGCAGTCAGCCGCAATACAGCTTGTCTTCTGCCGTGCAAACACTTGGGGGTGGGGGAGAACAACATCAACTTTAACCTGGGTGCTGTGTCATAGCAACCCCTGTGGAGCTTACTGGCTCTGAATCCCCTCTCCTAGAGGCTGTAAACAGATGACACCTCAGCTTGAGGCCTAGTCCTCACTATGACTAAGACCATGCAGCTCCCTCCCTGTCCACCCCTTCGCACCACCAATAAATCAGTGAATCAAACTAACAATGCCCAAAGAGCTCCAATGATCCCAAGAAAAGCGACCAAGACAGTTGCTTGTTAATGAGACTGTATGCCTCCTTTGATGCAGGCAGCAGCACAATGTGCAGCTCCTTCATTTTCTCTGCCAATGAGCAACTTGCTGATGGGGTAGACCTGCAACACTTTAACTTCTTAATGTCCAGACAATGACATCTTTAATGACATCGTTTGTTGACCCCGTAGAAGCCGCTGTGACTGAACACGCCACCGTCTTACTGGAACTGGAAGTTTGTAATGAAGACCATAGGCCTGATCTCCTCATGCCATTTGATCAGGGACTATTCTTTCTGCTTGTGAATTATTCTGTAGTCATATCCATGGCATAATTTGTTTATTTCAGCTCTGCCATCCTCATTTGGATATCTTACAGCTTTGGAATATTGCTGGCAAAAAAAAAATCACTCTAGATTTTATTGTGCAGTCAGATAGACTTGCACTCGTCCAATTCAACAATTTCATAGCACGAATAAACTCTTTTTGGGCTTCCAGCTAGGTGCAGGTATCGATTATAACTGATGTTTCAATCTGCCATCTTCTTCAGGGGTGATGTCCTCATCCATTCAGGTTTCCATTCTCCCACCTTGTTTACAATCCAATTCCAGTTATTACTTCGGCTTGGTTAAAATGGTTTTCTTTTAGTTTTATTTCAGTGGCTTCCTTTACCAGGCAGTCCCAAAAGCCTTTGGAGCGGCACAATATTTTTGTGCTGCATCAAAGAGTACAGGGGGTGTATCCGTTTGGGTTACCCGGAGAAATGGGTGGTAGCAGAACACTGCACTCACAATGGCCATAGGATTGACTTTGACGGCACAAAACTACTGTGCCACTCCACTGGCTTTTGGGACCACCTAGTGAAGGAAGCGGTTGAAGTAATTTGATTGTAAACAAGGTGGGAGGGCAGAAAACTGATTGGTTAGCCCTCATCCAATTAGGAGGGATGGACTAAGGGAGTATAAATACCACCAGACTAGACGTGCCCAGGCATCATCCCTGAAGCAGGTGGCAGTGTTTGCCATCAAAATGTCAGTTATAATTGATAACTGTACCTGGCTGGAAGCCCAAGAAGAGTTTATAAGTTATATACGCCAGGAAAGCTCTAGATCCTTTTTCAATTTAACAACATTTGGGGAAACTCATAAATGCTGTTTTTATCACTTTGAAGGTAATTTCTCTGCTTAAAAAATATCCAGAATATTGCACACTGTTCTCATTCAGTGTGCTTTATTAAAATTGAGCTGAATAAAATGGTTCAAGCAATAATTAGTTTACAAGGGCTGATTGTGAACACCAGTAATATTGAGAATGAATTTTCTTTTCTTTGAAGCATGATTTGATTAATTAAGTGAAGCATTGCTGTCTTTTTGAATGCATTGAGGTGTTAGGGCATTGTGCGAGTCTTTATCCTGGTAGTATGTGATTTCAGTCTTTTGCATCTTCTGTCCAATGGAAAAAGGGAGAAGAGAGAATGTCCAAAATGGGTGGGAACCTTGATTATGTGTGCTGCTTTACAGAGGCAGCAAGAAGTATAGACAGAGTCCATGGAGGCGAGGCTTGTTTCAGTGATGTGCTGAGCTATGTTCACAAGTCATGTTTCTTATGGTTACATGCAGAGCAGTTGCCATACCGAGGCATATGCATCCAGATATGCATTGATAAAAATTGGGTAGTGTTGATGGGGCTGTGCCAGAATTCTTTAGCATCTTTAGGAATTAGGAGTCTTGATGAAGTTTGTTGGCCATGGCATCTATGTTGTTACACTAGATAGGCTATTGGCAATATTCACACCTAGGAACTTGAAGCTCTCAGTCCTCTTGTCCTCAACACCATTAATGCTGACAGGAGCATGAGCAGGGCGGTAGTGTTACATGCTCAAGGAGATCTGTTTTTTTTGTGAGAATGATGTGATGGTCTTTTGGAGGTCACCTGATGTGATTTTCCTGCTGATGTGAGGTCACGTGATGACATGTGCCCTGTGACTATATAAGGGTCGACCCAGGTGACGCAATTGGTTTTTGAGTTTGTAGATTTCCAGGTAGAACGTGCTGTATCTCAGATTCTGTTGCGTTTGTTTTTGTGACGCAGTTTCATTTTTAAAACGGTTGTACGTTCTGTTGAAAGATTCCATATTACTTGGACTGGAAATTTGTGGCTGGAAGTGCCAATTTACTCAATTCCGACAGTTTTGAAGGGAGAGTGAAGAATTCATCGAAGTGAAGGATCGAGAGAAGTTGGCATCGTTTGGCAGTTTAATAAAGAATCGACCTTATTGAGTCTTCCTTGGAGAGAACTTGCATTGAGATAACTCTTGCAATAGGGCAATGAGTTCATGCAAAAAGTTGCTCTCTCTCTAAAGAAATTTAAGGTCAGTTGATTTAAACTGTTTATTTTCAGCATCGGGAATCCTGTGGACAGAACCAACAGTAAAGGTGCGTCTGTGAAGAAATCTTTCTCCAGAGAAGTCTCTCCCAATTGAATGTGTAAAACTGTTGGACTTTTGAAGTTAGCACCTTAAGAACTATATCTGACTGTATCGCTTTAAGAACTGTTTTTGCATTTAATGCTTTAAGAACCAGAGCTGAGTGGCGAGTTGGTGAACAGCTGCGTACCTGTTAACCTCCGGTTAAAGTTTTCCTTTGTTTTTTTTTCCCTTATCGTTTATCCGTGTTTAATAAATGTTTGGTTGTTTTTAAATAACCTGTCTCGATTAATATTCATTGTTACCGGTTACGTAACAGTGGACAGTCTATATGTTCTTCAGTAAGGCTTTTTAAAAGATTCTGCATGGTGGGCTGCAAAAGGAAGTTGCATCACAAGGGGTTGAAGGAGAGGTGACTATTTATAGATAGATAGATAGATATACTTTATTAATCCCGAGGGAAATTTGGTTTCGTTACAGCCGCACCAACCAAGAATAGAGCGTAAATATAGCAATACAAAAACCACCAACAATCGAACAACAAAATGCAAACTATGCCAGATGGAAAATAAGTCCAGGACCAGTCTATTGGCTGACGGTGTCTGACCCTCTACGGGAGGAGCTGCATGTTCGATGGCCACAGCAGGAACCACCTCCCATGCCGCCAAGTGTTGTATCACGGTGGAATGTGGCCGAAGTCCAACAGTAAAAAGTTCAATATCCAGTCTGCAAACACATTCCTCGATCGTATTATGCCCCGGATTGCACCAGGGGATGCTATATTTGGATATAGAATTAGCTTTATGGTTGGATGAGGTGCTCGGTGATGGAAGGTTATTTCTTCAGTGCAGGCAGGCCACTGTTCCCTGGGGCTCAGTGCTAGGCCTATTGTTATTTGTCATCTGTATCAGTGATTTGGATGAGAATCTACAAGGTTTAGTGAGTAAGTTGGTAGATGTCATTAAAATAGCTATTGTTGTTGACCTTGAAGACGGTTATCAAGATTTACAAGAGATACCTTGAATAACTAGATAAGTAGGCCAAGGAATGGCAGATGGGCTTTAATTTGGATAGGTCCAAGGTGCTGTATTTAGGGAAGAGAAATCAAAGTAGGACTTTCATGATGAACGGTAAGGCTCTAGGTTGTGTTGTAGAACTGGGACCTGTGAGTACATGGTTCACAGAGGGAGGTAGTCGTGGCCTTCATCAGTCAGGGCACTGAATATAGAAGTTAGAAGGTTATTTTGTTGTACGAGATAATTGGTGAGACCATTTTTGAAATATTGCGTTCAGTTGGTTACCCTGCTATAAGAAAAGATGCCATTAAGTTGGAAAGTGTGCAGAGGAGATCTACAAGGATGTTGCAGAGGGACTGAATTATGGAGAGAGGTCAACCAGGTTGGAACTTTTTTCATAAGAGTATAGGAGAATCATAGCTGATCAAATAGAGGTGTATAAAATGATGGGGGCATAGATAGGGTCAATGTGCACAGTTCATTGATTTCCAAAGATTGGGGGAATTAAGAATTAGAGGGTATAGGCTTAAGATGAGAGGGGAAAGATTTACTAGGAACCCGAGGGGCAACATTTTCACTCAGAATGGTCAGTATTTGGAATAAGCTGCCAGAGGAAGTGATTAAGGTAGATACAACATTAACATTTAAAGGTGCTTGGACAGATATGTGGATAGGAAAGATTTAGAACGATATGGACAAATGCAAATAGCTTAGATGGGAAATTTTGGTTGGTATGGATCAATTAGTCCAAGATTCAATTTCCATGCTGGCTAACTGGAAGTAACGTGTTGGAACTTTGATAGAATGAATTAGAATGGGCAGAGTGATGTCTTGGTAGTGATGGTTGGGGGTTGGGGAATGGACAATGGAAAAAACAAGTAAAAGCAGAATAGGTCTGGTTGAACTAGTGAGATTAGGAGAAGAACAAAGTGGGTAGGTTATGTGAAATTAGAAAATTTGTGTTCATACCATTGGACTGTAGGCTGCTCAATCAGATACTGTTTGTATTTGGTTGCGTTGTGTCAGTGGAGAAAGCAAAGGACATAGAAAAATAGGTGCAGGAGTAGGCCATTCGGCCCTTCGAGCCTGCACCGCCATTTATTTTGATCATGGCTGATCATCCAACTCAGAACCCAGCCTTCCCTCCATACCCCCTGACCCCTGTAGCCACAAGGGCCATATCTAACTCCCTCTTAAACATAGCCAATGAACTGGCCTCAACAGTTTGCTGTGGCAGAGAATTCCACAGATTCACCACCCTCTGTGTGAAGAAGTTTTTCCTAATCTCGGTCCTAAAAGGCTTCCCCTCTGTCCTCAAACTGTGACCCCTCGTTCTGGACCTCCCCAACATCGGGAACAATCTTCCCGCATCTAGCCTGTCCAATCCCTTTAGAATCTTATACGTTTCAATCAGATCCCCCCTCAATCTTCTAAATTCCAACGAGTACAAGCCCAGTTCATCCAGTCTTTCTTCATATGAAAGACCTGCCATCCCAGGAATCAATCTGGTGAACCTTCTTTGTACTCCCTCTATGGCAAAGATGTCTTTCCTCAGATTAGGGGACCAAAACTGCACACAATACTCCAGGTGTGGTCTCACCAAGGCCTTGTACAACTGCAGTAGTACCTCCCTGCTCCTGTACTCGAATCCTCTCGCTATAAATGCCAGCATACCGTTCGCCTTTTTCACCGCCTGCTGTACCTGCATGCCCACTTTCAATGACTGGTGTATAATGACACCCAGGTCCCGTTGCACCTCCCCTTTTCCTAATCGGCCACCATTCAGATAATAATCTGTTTTCCTATTTTTGCCACCAAAGTGGATAACTTCACATTTATCCACATTAAATTGCATCTGCCATGAGTTTGCCCACTCACCCAACCTATCCAAGTCACCCTGCATCCTCCTAACATCCTCCTCACTGCTAACACTGCCACCCAGCTTCGTGTCATCCGCAAACTTGGAGATGCTGCATTTAATTCCCTCATCCAAGTCATTAATATATATTGTAAACAACTGGGGTCCCAGCACTGAGCCTTGCGGTACCCCACTAGTCACCGCCTGCCATTCTGAAAAGGTCCCGTTTATTCCCACTCTTTGCTTCCTGTCTGCTAACCAATTCTCCACCCACACCAATACCTTACCCCCAATACCGTGTGCTTTAAGTTTGCACACTAATCTCCTGTGTGGGACCTTGTCAAAAGCCTTTTGAAAATCCAAATATACCACATCCACTGGTTCTCCCCTATCCACTCTACTAGTTACATCCTCAAAAAATTCTATGAGATTTGTCAGACACGATTTTCCTTTCACAAATCCATGCTGACTTTGTCCGATCATTTCACCGCTTTCCAAATGTGCTGTTATCACATCCTTGATAACTGACTCCAGCAGTTTCCCCACCACCGACATTAGGCTAACCGGCCTATAATTCCCCGGTTTCTCTCTCCCTCCTTTTTTAAAAAGTGGGGTTACATTAGCCACCCTCCAATCCTCAGGAACTAGTCCAGAATCTAACGAGTTTTGAAAAATTATCACTAATGCATCCACTATTTCTTGGGCTACTTCCTTAAGCACTCTGGGATGCAGACCACCTGGCCCTGGGGATTTATCTGCCTTCAATCCCTTCAATTTACCTAACACCACTTCCCTACTAACATGTATTTCACTCAGTTCCTCCATCTCACTGGACCCTCTGTCCCTTACTATTTCTGGAAGATTATTTATGTCCTCCTTAGTGAAGACAGAACCAAAGTAATTATTCAATTGGTCTGCCATGTCCTTGCTCCCCATAATCAATTCACTTGTTTCTGTCTGCAGGGGACCTACATTTGCCTTTATCAGTCTTTTCCTTTTTACATATCTATAAAAGCTTTTACAGTCCGTTTTTATGTTCTCTGCCAGTTTTCTCTCATAATCTTTTTTCCCCTTCCTAATTAAGCCCTTTGTCCTCCTCTGCTGAACTCTGAATTTCTCCCAAGTCCTCAGGTGAGCCACTTTCTCTGGCTAATTTGTATGCTACTTCTTTGGAATTGATACTATCCCTAATTTCTCTTGTCAGCCACGGGTGCACTATCTTCCTTGATTTATTCTTTTGCCAAACTGGGATGAACAATTGTTGTAGTTCATCCATGCAACCTTTAAATGCTAGCCATTGCATATCCACCGTCAATCCTTTAAGTGTCATTTGCCAGTCTATCTTAGCTAATTCACGTCTCATACCTTCAAAGTTACCCCTCTTTAAGTTCAGAACCTTTGTTTCTGAATTAACTATGTCACTCTCCATGTTAATGAAGAATTCCACCATATTATGGTCACTCTTACCCAAGGGGCCTCTCACGACAAGGACATATAAGTCTTTGTAGGTATGGAAAATAGAGTTAAAATGACATCTCCTGATGAAGAGTCTCAGCCTAAAATGTTGACTGTTAACTCTTTTCCATCAGAAGGTTCAGAGAGCTAGGTAATGTTAGAGATCTAGGAGATTATAAGGCTAATAGGAAGGAGCTTAAGAAGGAAATTAGCAGAGCCAGAAGAGGCCATGAGAAGGCCTTGGTGGGCAGGATTAAGGAAAACCCCAAGGCATTCTACAAGTATGTGAAGAGCAAGAGGATAAGACATGAAAGAATAGGACCTATCAAGTGTGACAGTGAGAAAGTGTGTATGGAACTGGAAGAAATCGCAGAGGTACTTAATGAATACTTTACTTCAGTATTCACTATGGAAAAGGATCTTGGTGATTGTAATGATGACTTGCAGCAGACTGAAAAGCTTGAGCATGTAGATATTAAGAAAGAGGATGTGCTGGAGCTTTTGGAAAGTGTCAAGTTGGATAAGTCGCTGGGACCGGATGAGATGTACCCCAGGCTACTGTGGAGGGCGAAGGAGGAAATTGCTGAGCCTCTGGCAAGGATCTTTGCATCATCAATGGTGGAGTAGATTCGATGGGCTGAATGGCCCATTTCTGCTCCTATGTCTTATGATCTCATGGCGGTGGAAGAGGTATAAGGACATATGAAAAGCTGGAGGAGCTCAGCTGGTCAGGCATTATTTATAGAGGGAAATGGACAATTTTTCAGATTGAGACTTTCCATCTTCCACTAGCTTTTTGTGAATTGCTCTGTCTCTTTTCTGTCTTCTGAGAGGGCTGGTTAGAGCAAACATGGAGAAAATATGTGAGGGCTCCATCATCCAAGGCAGTGGGGGAAGCTGTGTATCCTGGAAAAAGGACAGATCAGAAGAGGAGAGGAAAACAATCTTGAGAGCACTTGTGGCAAATATAGGAAACTGAGAAAAAGGAATGATGTCTTGACAGGTGACAGGATTGGGAGGCAAGGAGTGTGCAGATCTAGTTGAGGGTAGCCAAGGGAGTTCATAGGTTGATAGTAGATTTTGGCAGATAGTTTGTCTATTGAAGTGGAGGCCAAAATCCAGAAAAGGAAGCAAAATGTCAGATATCACCCACATGAATTTGAAGTCAGGGTGGAAGTTGTTGGTAAGGGTGATAAAGTTGACATGTTTCATGTGTATTCTCATACTTGTCTTCTGGGGTTTTCTCTCCATAGGTTTACCTTCCCTTTCCCTCACCCACTTAGTTTCAGGGTTTTGACCTGAAACATCTAACTAATCACCCGAGCTCTTCCAGCAGTTTTTTTTGGGGGAAATAGCTCTTTGCAATAACCAGAGGAACAACTGCTACCAGGAGAAGCTGTCTGATACCCGCTTGCATCTTCAATAGCAAAATATATCACCAAAGAAAGGAATGCATTAATGTACATTTTCTTCGCAAGTCCCTCCACATTTAAATGTCTGAGTGTTTGTGAGTGTTTAAAACACCATTGAGATGTTACAACTAAATATATTTACTTCCTGATAGTAAAAGATTAATCATTTAAATTGAGGTTAAACTTGTCAGAGTCAAAAAGATTGATGGATTTCTCCTTAGCTTTGTCAAAAAAATTGATGCCACATGGGTCACGTGAAATTTTCAAGGATCCTTCAATATTCTTGTCCTTTTCTTCCAATAATTCTGCCTCTACCTCCTGTGTGATGAATTCCTTCTTGCTAAGCCAGTACAATTACACTCCATTGCTCCATAAACATCGTCTTGGGGCTCATCAAATATGTATAGGGACATTGGTGCCCCAGGAGTTCCATTAGGGCGATTTGGCTATTTCTGAATAGGACTCTGAGTCATGTTTCTTGATGCATGTTTTATTAGGTAATTCCTATTCTACAGCCTCAAAATGTTTTTTTGTGTAATTTTCTGGAAGTATGCGATAGGCAAAGCTACATGAGGGACCTTGGTCAATAGTTGGATCTACATACACTGTTCCCAAAATAGTTGAGATTTACGAACTGAGATGGAAACAAGGAAATAAATAACTGAGAAAGAGTATTAATTAAAATCAAATTAGGTATGGAAAGATGACTAAAGATAAAAGACTATAAATTTAGAATAAAAAAGAAAGAAAGTATAAAGATTTTGTGTATTTCTATAAAACATGTGAGAATCAAACAGCATAGTTTATCATTTATAATTTTTGGGCCAGAGAAGAATTGGTATTGCAAAACATATATGGTTATTAATTACCAGACAACTTTTGGTAACAAGTTTAATGAGCAATTAATGGGCAAATCTTGCTATTTCTGTACAGCCCAGGGAGGTTAATGGCAAAGCCACTGGTAGTAGTAAGTCAGCCATTGAATGGTGTAAATCAGATAGCAAATTTGTGTAGCTTTCCGGTTAAACTCATTTCTTAATCTTCTAAATTTATGGCTAATTTAATTATTAGCAAAGATATATATCATGACTACATTATTTTTCTTGAGAATCTGGTCCAATGTCAATATTGTGTAATATTTGTGTACCTAGTGGGGAAGAGAAGATATCGTATCTGTAAGTAGGTACCATGCACAATCCAGATTTGATGGAGACAGACGTGAGAAGCACGGAGGAACATCTGGAGAAACTTCTGAAATGCCCACTTCACTGCCGCTGCTACGGTGCGATCGAGAATCTCCGGAGGGGAAGGCCCCAAATCCTCGGCTTTGCCTATTGCCTGTTGCCGGGGCTGGGGTCAAAGCGCTCGGCAGAGATGGTGCTTGGTGTCGAAGGGCTGGTCGGAGGCTTGAAGTTTTTGGACGGACTTAAGAGTTGGCTGTGGTCGGGTGCTTCCAGGGTGCTGCATCGGCAAGTTTGCGGCGCTGGAAGCTCATGTCAGGGAGAGTTTTTCTTCCTTCTACTGTCTGCGTGAGATAATAGGACTTTTGAGAGACTTTGAGACTTTTTTTTTACCGTGCCCATGGTCTGTTCTTTATCAAATTACAGTATTGCTTTGCACTGTTGTAACTATATGTTATAATTATGTGGTTTTTGTCAGTTTTTCAGTCTTGGTTTGTCTTATGTTTCTGTGATATCATTCTGGAGGAACATTGTATCATTTCTTAATGCATGCATTACTAAATGACAATAAAAGAGGACTGCGTGTCCTCATAATCTAATCTTAAGAACAAGGAGAATCATTGCAAAACATTATAGATATATCTTAAACCACATGAATATGCTGTGCAGCCACAGATCACAATGTGTGAAAACTGCATACAGACTGGCTGGATGGTCAAGTTGGAATGCTGTTCATAGGAAAGAATGTGATCAGTGTAGTGCAGAGAATGTTGTGGTACCAAAATAGAGTTTAGGATTGTTCTGTTGTATAAATTCTTTTACTATAAAATGCATACACAATGCTTGACATTGTGACTCTCACCCCTTCTCTTACCATTTTAAGCTTAAATGCTAGAAGAGTACCAATCTAAAACCAACAGTCAATCTAATGATAAGTCTTGTTTGAACCACTTACTTTCTATGTCTAGCATTTTCTTCACGAGAGTACTTTGACTTTAGAGGTTAAAAATTAGAAGCTGATGTAGACCAGAGAGGGCAAAGATGTTGAATAAGTGAATATGGGAATAATTGTAGGTTTGGGAACACATTAACACACACAAAATGCTGAAAGAACTCAGCAGGCCAGGCAGCATCTATGGAAAAAAAGTGCAGTCAATGTTTTGGGCTGAAACTCTTTGGCAGGACTCGAGATAAAACTCTGAGGAGTAGATTTAAAAGGTGGGCGAAGGGGAGAGAGAACCACCAGGTGATGGGTGAAACTTGCAGGGGGAGGGATGAAGTAAAGAGCTAGGAAATTGATCGGTGAGATGAAGTGAGAGAGGGAAAAGGGGATGGGAAATGGAGAAGGGGATGGTGGGGGGCATGACCAGAAGTTAGAGAAATCAATGTTCCTGCCATCAGGTTGGAGGCTAAGGTGTTGTTCCTCCAACCTAGTGTGGCCTCACCACGACAATGGAGGAGGCCATGGATGGAAAAATTGGAATGGGAAGTGGAATTAAAATGGGTGGCCACTGGAAGATCCCACTTCTTCTGGCAGACAGAGTGTAGATGCTCGGTGAAGCAGTCTCCCAATCTCCATCAGGTCTCACCAATGTACAGGAGGCCACAACGGGAGCACTGGACATAGTAACAGACAGACTCACAGGTGAAGTGTCGCCTCACCTGGAAGGACTGTTTGGGGCCCTGAATGGTAGTGAGGGAGGAGGTGTAGGGGCAGGTGTATCACTTGTTCCACTTGCAAGGATAAGTGCTAGGAGGGAGAACGGTGGGGAGGGATGAATGGACAAGGGAGTCACATTTTCAGAAAGGAGAAAATTGGGGGGGGAGAGTTGGGGAAGGAAATATGTGCTTGGTGGTGGAAGTTTCGGAGAATTATGGAGACTGGTGGGGTGGTAGGTGAGGACAAGAGGAACCCTGTCCCTGGTAGGGTGGTGGGAGATGGGGTAAGTGTGTGAAATAGAAGAGATGCGGTTCCACCATCCTTCGCCATCAGTGCTGCCCTCAACCACATCTGCTATTGAATAATCACTGGTTAGCAGTTTTTATTCAGGTTTTATAATGACAATGTTTTGGGTTATGATAACATTCTCTGTGGTAGCTTCAAAAATTATGAAAGACAGTCTTGGCCGTTGCAGTAGAACCTGGCTTAATGTTGGAAGAGGCAGAAAGTAAAATCACTTGCCTTGCCAGTGGAATTTCAGCATTGTGGCAGCAATTGAATCCAGTTCATTTATCATTAAAGGTAAACAGTTGCCTAATTTCAGGTCTTAATAATTTCAAACTGTCTGGAAGTTTTTATGTCTACTGTTGCCATAAAATGTAATTTATTTGCCAACTCCTTATAGAATCATAGAGCAATACCACATGGAAACACACTCTTCAGCCAAAAAGTCTGTGCTGAATATGGTGCCCAGTCCAGTATGTACCTCAAACACTTTCTCTGACCGCCTGTTTCATATGCTTCCCCTTCCTTCAGGTCCTTTTTAAATCTTTCCTCTCTTGCCCTAAACCTATTCTTTCTAGTTTTGGACTCTCCTACCTTAGCTATGCCTCATAATTTTAAAGTTGTCCCACATTCTTTTGCATTCCAAGGAATAAAGACCCAGCTTGGCTCTCCCTGTACCTCAGGCTCTCTTGTTCTAGAAATATCTTCATCATCTTTTCTGCATACTTTGCAGTTTAACCACATCTTTCTGATAGAGTGATTGGAACTGTACACAGTACTCCAAGTGTGGCCTCATCAACAACCTATACAACTGCAACATAATGTTCCAACTTCTGTGCTCAATTTCGTACTGATGACAGTGTGGTAAATCGCTTTCTCAGCATCCTATCTAACTGTGGTAGTGCTTTCAATGAGCCTACTTGCGACCAATAGAACAATTTAGATGATACACTAATACCACTGGAAAAATACTATCAAATATTTTTGAATATAAGAAAACCTATCAAGAGCATGAGATAAATCCTTCATTCTAAATCTAGGGAATCATCTGGGATTTGTCTAATTTTCACGTACCCTTTTGGATTATGTTAGCATTTTATTTGCCAGTCTCCCATTAGGATTTGCACGAGCTTTGTGATAATTATCAAAGAAGTTCTGAGACAATTCAGGACATTTACAAAGGCAGGTGTGTAAAAAGGCCCCGAAGGACCACTGGGGACCCAAGTCACCCAACCATATACTGTTCCAGTTGCTACTATCCAGGAAATGATACCGCAGCGTAAAAGCCAGGACC
The DNA here is from genome assembly GCF_963921235.1 of Mobula hypostoma. NCBI lineage: Eukaryota > Metazoa > Chordata > Chondrichthyes > Myliobatiformes > Myliobatidae > Mobula > Mobula hypostoma. The sequence goes on from NC_086098.1 coordinate 122,968,978, forward strand.
AGCAGGCTCCTGAACAGCTTCTTCCACCAGGCCATCAGAGTGATTAATGCCGATACAATTGTATTTCTATGTTATATTGACTGTCCTGTTGTACGTGCTATTTATTATAAATTATTATAAATTAGACATTGCACATTTAGGTGGAGACGTAACGTAAAGATTTTTACTCATGTATATGAAGGATGTAAGTAATAAAGTCAATTCAATTCAATAAAGTAATATTCTAACCATAGTATAATTAATACCACTCATTAAATATGTAGGTAATTATTTTAAGGAGTATTTGGCAAAAGTAGTGAGCTAAGTTGTTGAGTAATTCAGCATTTATACCTTTCTGATTATAAATTAATTATTGAAATCACAGTGGCTATGGCCAGGACAGAGGCCATTTATCCTATTAAGTTAGTACTGGCTGTGTGTAAAGGCCTTTTTAACTACATTTTCAACTGGTCCTGCACTGTCAATATACTACACACATATAGCCCAGAACCCTCTGTTCTTGAACCCTTTTTAGAATTATACCCTCTAGTTTATTTGCCTCTTCTCAGTCTTATTACTAAAATGTTACACTTTACATTTCTCAGCTTTTGAACCTATCTGCCCATTCCACAAAACTTGTCTCCATTAAGTCTAATAATTTTCTACTCTCAGTTCAAAAGGCCACAGAATTTTGTGTCATCTTTAGGTTTCAAACTTGTGCCCTGTGCATCCAAGTTCAGATCATTAATATTTATTGAGAATATCATGGGTTTTGTGCCAACCCTCCGGATCTTCACTATTCATTTCCTCCAGTTTGATAAATTCCCTTTTATTGGTATTATCAATTTTTCTATTGATTAGCCAATTTTCTATCTTTGCCCTTAGTCTTGTTGAGTCAGTCATAAGACATCTTATTAGACATCCTCTAGAAGTCTATATATACTACATCAACTATATTTCCCTCTTTGATCTCCCTTTTTACTTCATTGGAATATACCTATTGTTAGTGAGACCCAGTTAGTATTTAATAAATCTATATATTTGCTTTCTGCAATCACTCCACACTTGTCCAAGTGACTAATTCTCTCTCTGATTACTGATTATAGATTATCAGCAAGACAATTGATACTGATAGAAATTGAGATTAATTTAAGACTTTGAGAATGTTAATATCATCAGATTGTTAATTTACAGAATTATATCTTTTTGCATATATGTTGAAACAGAGTTTTGCTGTGCAAAATATACTGTTTATTTGTTATGGTAGTTTGGTGTTAGTTCAACTGGTTGTCAGTTGCTACTTGTAGCCCTTTTGATGCTTGTGACAACCTATAAGCATTGACTTATTGGCATCAATGCAGGTCAGGTCAGTAAGTTGTGATAATGTATCACCAACTTGAAATATCAACTCTTGTTTCTCCCTATATATTTGCGAAAACTGCTGAGTTTTCTACCAATTTCTCTTTCTTATGCCAGGGGAGCATGTATTATTCCAGTGTTCTCTTGAAGATCTTCAGACTTTTGCTGATGAATAAGTTGAGATAAGATGGATGCTTTGAATCCACTGGATGCCCAACTTCTGGATGCAATCTGCACTGCTGTGTGCTTGCTGATGAACTCATGCCAAACTTCTGAATGCATCCTAACTTAGCAGGCTGCATCTCTGGTGAACTAATCATAAATTATACACAATTTTTCCAAGAGAACAGAATTAGTATGAAAGGAAACAAAGTCCATTATAGTATAAAGTGATCAAAGTGGTTAGAGTTGCTATCAGGTTGTGGCAGTTGGTTCAAAACCAGATTGTTAAAAAGATGGTTGTTCTTGAACCTGATTGTGTGGAGACTTCAGACTTCTATACCCCATGGCAACTGCAAGGAGATGGCATGTTCTGAATGGTGGGAGTCCTTGATGATTGACAATGCCTTCTTGAAGCAGTGCTTCATGTAGATACAACTAATGGTAGCGAGGTATGTAACCATGATGTACTGGGTTGAGTGCACTATTCTCTACAACTTTTATGTTCTTGAGCATTCTGATTTCCATACCAGACCATGATGCAACCAAACAGGATACCTTGAATGATATATCTATAGAAGTTTGTTAGAGTGTTTGCTGACGTGCTGAACCTATTTAATTTCTACGAATGTAAAGACACCTTCCTTATGATTTTATCTATGTACTAGGTATTAATAGGTTCAGGGTCAGGAATTTAAACCTATTGACTCTTTCCACAACTGATCCCTCAGTATACACTCGTGCATGTGAGCCCTCCTTTTCCTTCCTGAAGTTAGAATCAGCTCTAACTTTACTGAGATTGAGCAAGAATTTGTTGTTGCGGCACCATTCAACTGGGTGTCCTATCTTACTGCTGTCACTGATACATCACCATCTGTGATTCATCCAACACATGTGACGTTGTTGGCAAGAGTAACTGCAGGTAAGTTCACAGGTCATTTCTCTGGTACAATGCTTGGTTGCAGTGTTGGAAGATCAGACTGCCAGTTTGATTTCTTGATACTGTCATTGGTGAATGAATTATTGTCTCCATTGTTGTAAGAAAAAATAAATACAGAGCAGTTATATAATGAAGATCCTTCTTATGATTTTTCCTGGCTTTATAAATCTGCTCAATGATACAACCCTACAATTTTACAACATTGCTGATTGTAGTTTTTCTGTATATCTCAGTAGTTTATCTTTCGATTCATCTTTGGTAGAAAACTAAGCACCTTCATATCATATGTTTTTTTCTCCTCTGCCTTTTTCAGATGACTTAGGCAGACCAACTGCACTGTCATACAATGCAGCACGCAAAGAAAATTGAAGCTCACAGATTGGCAGGTCTATATAATACAATAGTGTCAGGTGTAGTAAGGAAATATATGTATAAAAATCATACTGGGGACTTCAAAGCTAACATTTACTGTTTTAATAAATATTTTATAGGCAATAGACAATAGGTGCAGGAGTAGGCCATTTGGCCCTTCGAGTCAGCACCGCCATTCACTGTGATCATGGCTAATCATCCACAATCAGTATCCAGTTCCTGCCTTATCCCCATAACCTTTGATTCCGCTATCTTTAAGAGCTCTATCCATCTCCTTCTTGAAAGCATCCAGAGACTTGGCCTCCACAGCCTTCTGGGGCAGAGCATTCCATATATCCACCACTCTGTGGGTGAAAAAGTTTTTCCTCAACTCCGTTCTAAATGGCCTACCTCTTATTAAACTGTGGCCTCTGGTTCGGGACTCACCCATCAGCGGGAACATGCTTCCTGCCTGCAGCGTGTCCAATCCCTTAATAATCTTACATGTTTCAATAAGGTTCCCCTCTCAGCCTTCTAAATTCCAGAGTATACAAGCCCAGTCGCTCCAATCTTTCGACATATGACAGTCCTGCCATCCCGGGAATTAACCTTGTCAACCTACGCTGCACTCCCTCAATAGCAAGAATGTCCTTCCTCAAATTTGGAGACCAAAGCTGCACACAGTACTCTAGGTGTGGTCTCACCAGGGCCCTGTACAGCTGCAGAAGAACCTCTTTGCTCTTATACTCAATTCCCCTTGTTATGAAGGCCAGCATGCCATTAGCTTTCTTCACTGCCTGCTGTACTTGCATGCTTGCTTTCAATGACTGATGTACAAGAACACCTAGATCTCATTGTGCTTCCCCTTTTCCTAACTTGACTCCATTTAGATAATAATCTGCCTCCCCATTCTTACCACCAAAGTGGATAACCTCACATGTATCCACATTAAACTGCATCTGCCATGCATCTGCCCACTCACTCAGCCTGTCCAAGTCACCCTACATTCTCATAACATCCTCCTCACATTTCACACTGCCACCCAGCTTTGCGTCATCGGCAAATTTGCTCATGTTACTTTTAATTCCCTCATCTAAATCATTAATATATATCGTAAACAGCTGCGGTCCCAGCACTGAACCCTACGGTACCGCACTGGTCACCGCCTGCCATTCCGAAAGGGACCCGTTAATCGCTACTCTTTGTTTTCTGTCAGCCAGCCAATTTTCAGTCCATGTCAGTACTCTGCCCCCAATACCATGTGCCCAAATTTTGCCCACTAATCTCCTATGTGGGATTTTATCAAAGGCTTTCTGGAAGTCCAGGTACACTACATCCACTGGCTCTCCCTTGTCCATTTTCATAGTTACATCCTCAAAAAATTCCAGAAGATTAGTCAAGCATGATTTCCCCTTCGTAAATCCATGCTGACTTGGACCAGTCCTGTTACTGCTATCCAGATGTGTCGTAATTTTAAGAGAATAAAATTGCTAAGGGGAAAATTTGGACTCTTTATCACCGGTGTGATAAAGCTGATAATGAAACAGCATAACTGTTACGGAGAGACACAGTCGATGTTTCGGGTTGAGACCCTTCGTCAGGACTAACTGAAAGAAGAGCTAGTAAGAGATTTGAAAGGGGGGGGGGGAAGATCCAGAATGACAGGAGAAGACAGGAGGGGGAGGTCCAAAATTTTGGATCTCCCCCTCCCACTTTCAAATCTCTTACTAGCTCTTCTTTCAGTTGGTCCTGATGAAGGGTCTCTGCCCAAAACATCGACTGTACCTCTTCCTAGAGATGCTGCCTGGCCTGCTGCGTTCACAGCAACTTTTATGTGTGTTGCTTGAAATTCCAGCATCTGCAGATTTCCTTGTGTTTGTATATCTGTTATGGAAATGCTTTATATCCATTTCCATTGTAAAGGAACAACAACATAATCAATTTATAGGTGTCTTTAATGCAGCAGGACTCTCCCAAGACCATTAGAAGATACCATGGCAAAGTCTAATCAAAAAAGGAAGTTCTGAGTAAAGTGGGGAAGTTTTGGGAGTAATTCCAGAGTTTTAGGTCCTTGTATTGAAGATATGGTCACTGGCAATGGAGTATTAAAGTGAATGATGAAGAAGCTAGAATCAGGGAAGTTCTGATATAAGAGGTTCATAGTGCTGGGGTATAAAGGGACTGAGCAGTTCAGGGAAGCCACGGATCAAATTTTTGAGGTGTTTCTTAACTATGAGCCAGTGTAAGTCAATCGATACAGATGGTGGTGAATATGTTTGATGCAGATCCTAAATTTGAAGTATTGGTCAATAAAGGTCCGTCAGGAGTATGATAGAATAGTCAAGTGGTAATGTGGGTGTGGATGATGGTTTCACCAGAAGATGAGCTGAAGGTTCAGTGCTATTTGCAAGTGGGGATGGTGGGTCTATGAATATGGGATCCAACATTGAATTGTCTGTGAAATTTCAAGAAGTTTAATTTACTTGCCTGAGGGAAGGTTGAAGTTGCTGTCCAATGAATGATGTGGTAAAGAAGATGGCTTCAGTTCTCTCAATATTTAATAATTTTCATCTTTTTAAGGATCTTGATTAATTAGCCATAACCACCGATGCTCAAAGGAAAATGCAACCTTTCTTCAATTGAACCTTTCAAGGTCAGTATCATTTTGGTGGAGCTGTACCACCACTTTTCTTGATCCTTCTACTTTTTCTAATTTCTCTGTGTCGTCATCCGGCCTCGATGTGAAGAAACTTAGTGACGGGGTGCGAGCTGATGTTTGACTCCATTTTGACGACTAAAGTGTCCATTAATCACTGATTAAAGCATCGAGGCAGATTGAGACATTAAGACGAATGTGGAAGAGGAGTAAGAGCTCAGTGCCAACTGCCTTCCTTTAGACTGCTGTCTGTGAGCAGCCTATTGCTGTGTGGCTTGCTGTGGAAGGCGAGTGGACCTCTGCTTTGTGTGGTGTCTTTCTTTAGATGAATGTTGGTGATATCGGAAGATGGTGTTGTGGTTCTCCATTTATGGATTGGACTATTACGTTTATGCACTGTGGACTTTTTCAGACTTGAGGTTTTTATATTCTATGTTTTTTTTATCATCTATTCCTTTTCAGTTTTGTTGTGCCAAGGGAGCGGGTTTGATGATCGGGATGTTGTTCCTTTTTTGTGCAGGAGGTGGCGGGTTTGATGTTTCTCTCTGAAGGACTTTCACATTCTTTCTTTGTTTTGTGGCTATTTGGAGAAGACAAATTTCAGAGTTGTATACGGAGACATTCTTTGATAATAATTGAACCTTTGGGCAGAAATTTCCCCATCAAATATTATGAAAATGAAAGCCATCATTGTCCTTGCTTGTTTTATAATGTGTAAAACTGAGGTAATTTAAAATGCTGCTATCTGTGGAAATTCCATCAAATCCATTCATCAATGCCCTGTCCTTGGCGGCCTACATTAGAATCTGATTAAACAACACCTTACATTATAAAATCTCATTCTTGCTTTTTTTCTCCATAGCCTAGTTCTATTTTCTTCCTCAGCTGTTGACGTTTACAACATCTAATGTTGAGATGCATTGGTTTGCACTGACTGGAATTTATTTATATTTGGGCATCAATGGCACAGTTACATTTTTAATCCCATTTATGGACCCCTGAAAAATTGTGGTGGGCATTTGACTTTTTCCAGTGGTTCTCTCAAATGTTTCGATAAGAATTGCTGGATAATGACTTAGCTATTATTTATGAAAGATAATATTTATGTCAAAGATCCCATGGTAATGTGAAATGTGGAGTTGATGACATTCCTGTGTTACTACTTTCCCTTCTTGGGCTTTGAGTTGGAGGAGGGAATAATAACAAGCCCATACTAACAGATGTCTCCATAGTGTGGGACACATTGCAGTGAGATTTATTTCATCTGGTGTTATTCTGGACATGGGTTGTTTAAGTTAGTAGTACAGAAGAGAGATTTTTAAAATAATTAATTCTCGCTTTGTCCACTAGCTATTGAGTTGCAGGATGATTTATTTTATTAGTCATTGTTTCCAGGTTTCTTGGTTTTGAAATCTGGCTTCATCTGTCCAATTGAATGGGGGGTGTTAGTGGATTGCCGATCAGTGACTGCATTTATTTTCCCACCGAAGTTGGAAATTGTATTAAAACCAAAGAACGTGCCAGACTTCTGCCATTTAAGTTTCTCTGGGAAGTAGAGCACTGATTTAGTAACAAAACACATAGCTTTTAATGGATTGGAGCTTTTTTTCACGTGAGAAAAACTAGAAGTATTTGAATAAATTTCACATTTGTATTCTGATGATGCATTTACATTTTTTTTGCCCATCTATGTCCTGGATCTAGAACAGGAATATGTATTTCAAGTAATTGCATGTCATTCTTAATCTTTTACAGCTGTTTGATTAATAGTCTTTTGCCTGAAGTAGATCTATCTACTTGCAAATTATAAACTTGAACTACTGTAAGATCATTCCCCCCACCCCGATCTCTCTTTGAAAGATTTTTTCCTTCACAAATTTGATTTTTAAAAATTGCTACATCACCTGTTGCAATCTATTGACCCAGTGGTCAATAGTTATCTTTCTGACCATTTGACAAATGGATAGGATTTAGTTGATCACTTGTTTGCCTGCAGTTAGTTTGTATTTGTCTCTGCTATTCTTTCAATCTGATTATTAGAGGTGTATCATTTAATCTATTATTTATTGCAGGATGCTAAAACCTGCAGAGTTCAGTGCCCACTATAAATCTTCAGAAGATGGATTTACTCAATCATACTTAAGATTTATCCAGAAGTATTAATTTAACTTCCAATTTGATACTTACTGATTCACTTAGCTTTGACTTCTGTGACTCTTGATCCTGGTATAGTTCTTTGCAGCTTTGTAATGAGTTTCAAACTCTTTTAATATACCTTCTTATAAATGTGTCTTACGTCTGATTTTAACACCATACCAACATTTATCTTTTTAAAAAAACACTGAAAGTACTCGTTGTTTGTGCTGCTCAATGGCTATGAAAAAATCAGTTATGTATATGATCCAATACTTTGTCATATTTTACATCTGTGCTTTTCAAAACAATGATTTACCTTATGCTTTAATTGTATTACTAAGTAATTTTGAAAATACATCTATTTATTTATTAGCCATTTTTGATAGTGCTGACTTATTATTGAAAGTTTATATTTTATTCTACTCAGTATGCTGACGAGTTTCCAAGTATGTTATAGTGGGCACTGAACTCTCCGCCATTCATGCAGCTGTGGAGGTCAGGTCGTTGGGTGCATTTAAGGCAGAGACTGATAGGTACTTGATTGGAGAGGGCGTCAAAGGTTATGCAGAGAAGGCAGGGAACTGGGGTTGAGGAGGAGGAGAAAGAAAAAGGACCAGCCATGATTGAATGGTGGAACAGACTTAATGGGCCATTTGGCCTAATTCTGCTCCTATAGTGGCTTTTTCCAAAAGGCTTAAAGTTAAAGATCACATTTCTTTAATATTTTAAGCAAGATTACTTTTTTCATTTCCATCTTTTACGGTTTGAAAATAACAAAAAAGGAAAAGGGCCTGAAGCAAAAGTTTGGGCACCCTGCATGGTCAGTACTTAGTAACAACCCCTTTGGCAAGTATCACAGCTTGTAATCACTTTCTGTAGCTAGCTAAGAGTCTTTCAATTCTTGTTTGGGGGATTTTTGCCCATTCTTCCTGGCAAAAGGCTTCTAGTTCTGTGAGATTCTTCGGCCATCTTGCATGCTGTGCTCTTTTGAGGTCTATCCTTAGATTTTCGATGATGTTTAGGTTGGGAGACTGTGAGGGCCATGGCAAAACCTTCAGCTTGTGCCTCTTGAGGTAGTCCATTGTGGATTTTGAGGTGTGCTTAGGATCATTGTCCTGTTGTAGAAGCTTTTTTACAGACGGTGTGATGTTTGTTTCCAGAATTTGCTGGTATTTAATTGAATTCATTCTTCCCTCTAACAGCGAAATGTTCCAAGTGCTGCAACACAAGCCCAAAGCATGATCGATCCACCCCTGTGCTTAACAGTTGGAGAGGTGATCCTTTCATGAAATTCTGCATCCTTTTTTTCTCCAAACATACCTTTGCTCACTGTGGCCAAAAAGTTCTATTTTAACTTCATCAGTCCGCAGGACTTGTTTCCAAAATGCATCAGGCTTGTTTAGATGTTCCTTTGCAAACTTCTAATGCTGAATTTTGTGGTGAGGACGCAGGAAAGGTTTTCTTCTGATGACTCTTCCATGAAGGTCATATTTGTGCAGGTGTCGCTGCACGGTAGAACAGTGCACCACCACTCCAGAGTCTGCTAAATCTTCCTGAAGGTCTTTTGTAGTCAAACGGGGGGTGGGGGGGGTGATTTGCCTTTCTAACAATCCTACGAGCAGTTCTCTCGGAAAGTTTTCTTGGTCTTCCAGACCTCAACTTGAACTCCACCGTTCCTGTTAACTGCCGTTTCTTAATTACATTACGAACTGAGGAAATGGCTACCTGAAAACGCTTTACTATCTTTATAGCCTTCTCCTGCTTTGTGGGCATCATTTATTTTAATTTTCAGAGTGCTAGGCAGCTGCTTAGAGGTGCCCATGGCTGCTGATTGTTGGGACAACGTTTGAGGAGTCAGGGTATTTATAAAGATCTGAAATTTGCATCACCTGGCCTTTCCTAATGATGACTGTGAACAAGCCATAGCCCTAACAAGCTAAATAAGGTCTGAGACCTTGGTAAAAGTTATCTGAGAGCTCAAATCTCTTGGTATGCCCAAACTTTTGCATGGTGCTACTTTCCTTTTTTCAGTCTAAAATTGTATAAACCAAAAATAATACACTAATCTTGCTTAAAATGCCGAAAAGAATGTTGCATCTTTAAGTTTATGACTTTTGGAGATCAATTCATCTTCTACTCACTTAACTGTTCGCAGTAACAGAAATTTTGACCAGGGGTGCCCAAACTTTTGCCTGCCACTTTTGCCTGTCTTATGGTCTTATTTTGTTGCCACATTTTCTTTCTTGAAGGTCTTGCATTTCACTCACAATAGTTTGAATAGCTACTATTTGTCATGTAGGTTAATTTCAGCACTCTAGTTATGTCATTTTAGGGAATGGAGTACATCTTCAATCAATTTCACTTGAATATTTTGGCTTGAGTCTTTGTTTATTAATTAAAATTATAAAATCTGTGAAAACTAGGCACAGAGGGTAAAGTCGAACAAATATGCCCATCAGCAATGTCATATTACTGCAGGGCCAGCATTTTCTTTGTTCCTGCTTCTTTGCAAATATGAATATCTTTATCATGCTATATTGAGGGGATTTTACCGTCATTGAGGGGATGTTGTTCAATGTATTATGAAAATATCATGTTATCTCTTTAAAAAATGTTATTTTTAATGAAAATTATAAGCCATGTATTTGTTCTAATTTCTCAGATATTGAAACTGGAGAGTGTGAATAGGAAGATGCAGGGGCTTCACTAGTATTTGGTAGATAAATACCTAAGGAACTGCTGAACTTACAAATTAGTTATGCCTTAGATGTTCATTAAATCTATGCAAATCTATTTTTACCCATTTATACCAATTCCATTTTCAACCACTGTCTGTATCTTATCCCTTTCCCAAGTGTTTCTTTAAATAACTCTTGAACAATGAGTTTATCTGATTCTATAATGACAATTGGCAGCATACGCCACTCTCTTTGTGGGGAAAAAAAAACTAAGCCCCCAAATTCCCTTTAAAACCTATTCTCACCTTAAACCTGAGAGAGGACTTGAAAAGGGGATCTGATAGTAATATTGGAGAATAAATGATTTGGCAATAAAAGAAGCTATTGAAAATATCCCAGATGGAAGTCTGAAATTAAAAAATTTAGAAATACTCTCAAGTCAGCCAGTATATGTAGGGGGAAAAAGTGGCAACAGTTACCATTTCAGATATTTGTTTTGTTTCTGGCACTCTTTATTTTATTATACTGCAGAAATTGATCAAACTAAAAAACAAGGGCCCTACCGTGAACATTATAGAGGTGGTAGTTGAAAAGAGATAAGTGAGTGCTCAGATTATCTTCCAAATTTGTTTTATAGATTTTGGAGTTGTGGATTGGAAGTTAGCGAATTTGACTCCATCGTTCAAAAAGGGGGACAATATGGCATACTACTGAGTGTCAGCATTATGCCAGTGTTACGGAAAATGCTGAAATGAATATTCAGTGATGTAAAAATAGAACATTTGGAAAAGAATTTTAAAAATTGAGCAGAATGAAGGGAATATCATACTTAGCTAATTGAGTTTTTTGACAATGAGACTAATAGAATAGATAAAAGAGAATTAGTGGACGTTGTTTATCTGGACTTTCAGAATACTTTCATAAGGTCCCACAGATAACAATGTTGGAATTAAAAAGGCTTTTCTCAAGGTTGCCAGTGGGGTAATACAGGGATTGACTCTTTATGACTGATTTATTATCCCTCTCAACCCCATTCTCATGCTTTCTCCCTGTAACCTTTGACACCCTGACTAATCAAGAGCTTATCAACTGCCACTTTAAATATACCCAATGACTTGACCTCCACAGCTGTGTGTGACAATGAATTCTGCAGATTCTCTACCCTCTGGCTAAAGAAATTCCTCCTTGTCTCTGCTCTAAATACTGTGCTCTGTTCTGACGCTGTACCCTCTGGTCTCAGACTCCCCTACTATAGGAAACATCCTCTCCACACCCTCTCTGTCTAGGCCTTTCAGTATTCGATAAGTTTCGCTGAGATCCTACTTCATTCTTCCAAGCTCCTGCAAGTACAGGCCCAGAACTATCAAACACTCCTCATACATTAACCATTCCCAGAACCTTTCTTGTGAACCACCTCTGAATCTTCTCCCAATACCAGAAAATTAGGGGCCTTCTCCGTCAGTCAATCATGGCTGATCCTCTTTTGCCTTCCTCAGCCCCACTCCCCGGGCTTCTCCCCATAACCTTTGATGCTGTGTCCAATCAAGAACCGATCAAGCTCTTCCTTAAATACACCCAATGACCTGGCCTTCACAGCTGCCAGTGGTAATAAATTCCATAAATTCACCACCCGTTGGCTGAACAAATTTCTCAGCATCTCTGTTTTAAATGGAAGCCCCTCTATCCTGAGGCTGTGCCCTCTTGTCCTAGATTCTGCAACCACGGGAAACATCTTTTCCACATCTACTCTGTCGAGGCCTTTCACATTCGAAAGGTTTCAGTGGGATACCCCCATCCTTCTAAATTTCAGTGAGTAGAGACCTGGAGCTATCAAACGTTCCACATATGATAACCCTTTCATTCCCAGAATCATCTTTGTGAACCTGCTCTGAACCCTCTCCAATGCCAGCACATCTTTTCTTAGATGAGGAGCCCAAAACTGTTCATAATACTCAAGGTGAGGCCTCACCAGTGCCTTATAAAGCCTCAAGATCACATCCCTGCTCTTATATTCTAGACCTCTTGAAATGAATGCTAATGTTGGATTTGCCTTCCTCACCACTGACTCTACTTGCAAGTTAACCTTCAGGGTCTTCTGCACAAGGACTCCCAAGTCCCTCTGCGTCTTAGATTCCTGGATTTTCTCCCCATTTAGAAAATAGTCCACAACTTTTATTTCTGTGACCAAAGTGCATGACCATGCATTTTCCAACATTATATTTCATTTGCCATTCCCTTGACCATTCTCCTAATCTGTCTAAATCTTTCTGTAGTTTACCTGTTTCCTCAACCCTACTTGCCCCTCCAACACTCTTCGTAACATCTTCAAACTTGGCAACAAAGCTGTGTATTGCTAGGGGGTGGCAACCAAACTGAAGAGACGGAGGAAGGGATGGTTGGCTCACAAATCGGGAAAGCTTTTAGACGGTGTGAGAGGGAGGATAGGCAGGTGATATAGAAGGGATGCGCTCAGACTGATGGTTTGAGATGTGCCTATTTTAATGCAAGGAGTATCATGAACTAAGTGAATGAGCTTAGAGCGCGGATCAGCAGTTGGAGCTATGATGTTGCGGCCATTACAGAGACTTGGATGGCTCAGGGGCAGGAATGGTTACTTAGAGTGCCAGGCTTTAGATGTTTCAGAAAGGACAGGGAGGGAGGCAAAAGAGGTGCGGGCATGACACTGCTGATCAGAGATAGTGTCAGGGCTGCAGAAAAGGAGGAAGTCATGGAGGGGTTGTCTACTGTGTGTCTGTGGGTGGAAGTTAGAAAAAGGAAGGGGTCAATAACTCTACTGGGTGTTTTTATAGACCACTCAATAGTAACAGGGACATCGAGCAGCAGATAGGGAGATAGATTCTGGAAAGGTAATAATAACAGGGTTGTCGTGGTGGGAGATTTTAATTTCCCAAATACTGATTGGCATCTTCCTAGAGCAAGGGGTTTAGATGGGGTGGAGTTTGTTACGTGTGTTCAGGAAGGTTTCCTGACACAACATGTAGATAAGCCTACAAGAGGAGAGGCTGTGCTTGATCTGGTATAAATTGGGAGCAGATATTCTCAGGGAAATGTATGTAATGTCTCCAATATTGATTGGCATCTATCTAGAGTGAGAGGTTTAGATGGGGTAATGTTTGTTTGGTGCGCTCAGGAAGGATGAAGGGGAAATATGAAGTTATCAGGCAGGAACTTCAAAGCAGAAGTTCTCAGGGAAATGTACGGCAGAAATGTGACAAACGTTCAGGGGATATTTGTGTGGTATTCTGCATAGGTATGTTCCAATGAGACAGGGAAAGGATGGTAGGGTACAGGAACCATGGTGTACAAAGGCTGTTGAAAATTGAGTCAAGAAAAGAAAAGCTTACGAAAGGTACAAAAACACTAGGTAATGATAGAGATCTAGAAAATTATAAGGCTAGCAAGAAGGAGTTTAAGAATGAAATTAAGAGAGCCAGAAGGCATTCTACAAGTATGTGAAGAGTAAGAGGATAAGACCTGAGAGAATAGGACCATTCAAGTGTGACAGTGGAAAAGTGTATTTGGAACCGGAGGAGATAGTGGAGGTACTTAATAAATACTTTGCTTTAGTATTCACTATGGAAAAGGACCTTAGCAATTGTAGGGACGACTTACAATGGGCTGAAAAGCATGAGCATATAGACGTAAAGAACGAGAATGTGCTGGAAGTTTTAGAAAGCACCAAGTTGGATAAGTCACCGGGACTGGACGAGATGTACCCCAGGCTACTGTGGGAGGCGAGGGAGGAGATTGCTGAGACTCTGGCAATGATCTTTGCATGATCAATGGGACCTTTGATCAAACTCAACCCTTGCACTAGTACTTCTCCCAAAGTGTGGAAATCCACCCCACTTAACACGCACGCATGATTAACTGGTACGTCCTCTAACTCACACCAGCTTACAATCTTGTCTCGATCCATCTCCGCACTACTTAACATGGCGATTTATACAGCTTACTGAAAATTCAACCCCGGACGAGCCCCCACAAATGTAATGCTCAGCTATATCGGCTCTTATTTATCCAGGGGAAAGCCCATCTGCTGCCCAACCGTGTCTCCCGGTTGCGTCGGTTGCTGTGCAATGCCAGCTGGTACGACCTCAGACATCAAATATCAGATAACACACAATGTACACTTTACAGATTACACTTTATAAATCTTACTGGGACTATGTGATTACTAGGGATACAATACAAAAGAAAAAGAAAAAGGCGGCAGACTTATCAAAGTTCAATTTCTTCGTGCACACAGTTGAAGCTCAAATACCCGGGGTCTTCTCTCTTGACCCTGCGATCCACTCCGACCCCCTCGACTCGCCGCTGGGGACCACCCAAGGTGATCGACCAGCACGTCCATCTTCTCCCGGTCTCTCCTGAAAAGCCCGCCAAACACACCGGTTCCCAGCCATATGAGACAGAATATCACCCCAAAAAAAAAATGACATGGACACCCATTGGTTCATTCCCTCCTTATCATTATTGATAACCCAAACAAGCTGCTAGCTGCTAGAAAAAGAATCACTGTCTCAGCAGTTAACATCACAGAGAAACCATTTTAATTATAACATAACAAAGAAACCATTTTGATTAGCATACGCAGTAACATAAAAGAAGAAACCCCTTATACTCTCCTCCCACCAAATAGAAGTCATGCCCTCATGACATTAAAGGAGTTCACCAATGCTCCTTGCAAAACACAAAACCCAACCCAGGTGCATAAAGCAGTGACATAACTTCCCAGGGCAGTAGAGATCACAGCCTGTTCTCCCGACGCTGTATAGGTCAACCTCTCCAGGGGGTGCCTACTTCTCTGAGACCTCCGTACCTCCTCTGCCGACCCTTCCGGCTCAGACACCACGGGAGACACCCCGGGCCTACCTGTTGGACCCTCACCCTGTCCCTCACTGGGATCCCTCGTCACCTGTGAGCCCTCTGTCTCGGGTTCTGGTTCCACCCTGTCTTCCCCCAATGTCGGCTGTATCTCAGGCTGGTCCTCAACACCCTCCCTCCTTTCACCTAACTCAGTGGGGGAAGGCTCAGGAGCCTCTTCTTCTGGTACCGGGGAATTACCAAACAGAAGTAGGTGCCACACATCCGAGTCATCGTGTTCTGAAGCAGTATCCCTTTCCAGGGTGGGGCCCGGCCCCATCTCTTTCGCAGCGGGCTCTTCCCTCGCCCCGTGCCCTCGCAGAGTCCTCGTACAAGGCGTAAACTCCCATCCGGGCTCTTGGTCTACCTGCACCTCTTGACCCAGGGGCACCTTGACCCGATGGAGTACCTTGACAGGCCCCTTCCCATCCTCTGGTCTCACCCAGTAAACAGGTAGATTTGGCATCTGGCTCTCTACCACATAGGGGGTGGTCGCCCAGCGATTCCCCAACTTGTGTTTACCAGGGAGTCCTAAATTCCGTAGGAAGACCCGGTCCCACGGCAATAGTTGGGCGAACTTCACTTTCTGATCATATCTCCTCTTATTCCTCTGATTCTGCTTGGTGGCCGCCGCCTCAGCCAACTCGTACGCCCTTTTCAACTCTCTCCTCATATCAGACACACACTTCAGATAGGGCTTCGAAGTTAATTCACCCGCTTCAGTCCTAAAACACAGGTCAGTGGGCAACCTTGCTTCCCGCCCGAACATCAGATAAAAAGGCAAGTACCCTGTAGTGTTATTGCGAGTACAATTGTAACAGTGAACCAAATGCCCGATGTGCTGACTCCACTTACTCTTCTGACCGATCTCCAGAGTCCCGAGCATGTTCAACAGGGTCTGGTTAAACCTCTCGGGCTGAGGATCACCCTGAGAGCGATAGGGTGTGGTACTGGATTTCTCGATCCCAAGCATATCCAGTAATTCATGGATAAGCCTGTTCTCGAAGTCCCGTCCCTGATCACTATGGATCCGCCTGGGGAGGCCATAATGAACAAAGTACTTCTCCCATAACACCTTCGTTACTGTAGTTGCTTTCTGGTCCTCGGTGGGAAATGCCTGAGCATATCTAGTGTAGTGATCCGTGATGACTAAGACATTTGCGGTGCTGCTGGTGTCTGGCTCAATAGACAGGAAATCCATACCCACCAGGTCCATGGGTCCCGCACTCTGCAAGTGGGACAAAGGAGCCGCCTGCGCAGGCAGGGTCTTCCTCCTGATGCAACGGCTACAGGTCTTACAGTATTCTTCAACCTCCCCCCTCATCCGGGGCCAGTAAAACCAGTCCTTGAGTAATCCATAGGTCTTTTCCATCCCCAAGTGCCCGGAATTATCTTGTAGTGCCTGGAGCACAGTCTTCCGATACTTCTCAGGCATGACCAGCTGCCAACGCCAGGGGTGGTCCGGGGGCGACGTGACCCGGTACAAGATTTGGTTCTTCAGCTTCAACCGAGGCCACTCATTCAGTAGTAATGGCAGTGAGGCGTGTTTTGCCTTCTCCACCTGAGCCATATCCCCCTTTTTAGCTGTGTACCAGATAGTGCCAATGCCCGGGTCATCACGCTGAGCCGCCCCCACTTCCTGGGGGCTTGACTCCAGCAACTGCCTGGTCCTCAGAGCAGTTAAATTACAGTAAACAGTGGGTAACGTGTCATCATCAGCCCCCAATTGATCCACTGCCCAATCTGGCCCCATCGGGACTCCTGCTTTAGCGTCGCTCACTAATTAACACATGGCCTTCACTCCCGGGACAGGGACGCTCTCCCACTCCTCGTCTGTGCCTGACCCCTCATGCGCCCAACGAGATAAAGCATCTGCATCGATGTTCCGACTCCCCGGCTGGTACTTCAGGCTGAAATCATAGGCAGATAAGGCTACCAACCACCAATGCCCAGTAGCGTCCAGTTTGCCGAGGTCAGGATTTAAGTGAGAGGGTTGTCCATTTTCACCTCAAACTTGGCCCCGTATAGATAGTCGCTCAGCTTGTCCACCACTGCCCATTTCAGCGCCAGGAACTCCAACTTATGTGTGGGATAGTTTCTGTCAGATGGCGACAAACTTCGGCTGACAAACGCCACTGGCCTTAATCTGTTGCCCTGTTCCTGGTACAGGACAGCCCCCAGACCCTTTCGGCTGGCATCAGTGTGCAGTACATACGGCTTCCGGGGATCAGCAATAGCCAACACCGGGGCCTGTGTCAGCACCCTTTTCAGAGATTGGAACGCCTCCTCACATTGAGCATCCCACCTCGATCCGAAGGGCTCCAACAGGTTCAAGTATCCTCCTGCTTCCTGCCCTCGGTTCCCCTTCCTTTTCTTCCCCGCGGGTAGATAGCCACACAACAGCTGGTTCAATGGGTGACTCATTTTAGCATATCCTTTCACGAATCGCCGGTGATACCCACAGAACCCCAAAAACGAGCGCAGGGCGCTCACCTTCTGGGGTCTCGGCCAGGTGGTCACTGTGTCTATCTTAGCCAGATCAGTAGCCACTCCATCTCGCGAAATTATGTGTCCAACATAGCCGACCAACGTTTTACAGAACTGGCATTTATCCAGGGAAAGTTTCAACCCTTCCTCCTTTTCTTTCTTTTTAAATCTTTTTATTGAGTAAGTATACAAAAAAGGTAAGCCATATAAACATTAATACAATGTTAAAGTATAATAAAATTCCAAAAGATAACAATACCAAAAAGAAAATACTACAAACAATGTAATTTAAGCATAAGAAAGCAAGATAACATAATAGTATACTAAATTTTATATATATCAATGGAAAAAAAGAAAAAAAAAACAACCCCAAAAAAAAACCCACCGTGCAACTAACTAAAAGCAAAGCAAAGCAATGGGCTAACTTGAAACCAAACATAGTTAAACTTAAAATCACGTCCTCAATCCCGACCTCCATTAAAACAGTGAAAAAAAACAAGAAGGGTAAATATTACATTAAATGAAAATATCGAATAAAAGGTCCCCAAATCTGTTCAAATTTAAATGAAGAATCATAAAGGTTACTTCTAATTTTCTCCAGATTCAAACATAAAATCGTCTGAGAAAACCAAAAAAAGGTAGTTGGAGCATTAAGCTCTTTCCAATGTTGTAAAATACATCTTTTCGCCATCAAAGTAAGAAATGCAATCATTCTACGGGCTGAAGGGGAAAGATTACTAGAAATTTTAGGTAGTCCAAAGATAGCAGTAATAGGGTGAGGAGAGATATCTATATTTAATACCTTAGAAATAATATTGAAAATATCTCTCCAAAAAGTTTCCAAAGTAGGGCAAGACCAAAACATATGAGTTAAAGAGGCTATCTGCCCCGAACATCTATCACAGAAAGGATTAATATGCGTGTAAAAACGCGCTAACTTATCTTTGGACATATGTGCTCTATGAACCACTTTAAATTGAATTAGGGAATGTTTAGCACAAATAGAGGAAGTATTAACTAATTGTAAAATCTGCCCCCAATCATCCACAGAAATGGTAAGCCCCAATTCCTGTTCCCAATCTACCCTAATCTTATCAAATGGAGCTTTCCTAAGTTTCATAATAATATTATAAATCATAGCCGATGCACCTTTCTGACATGGATTAAGGTTAATTATCGAATCTAAAATATATATAGGAGGAAGCATTGGAAAGGAAGAAAGTATAGTACTTAGGAAATTTCTAACTTGTAAATATCTAAAAAAATGTATTCTTGATAAGTTATATTTATTAGATAATTGTTCAAAAGACATAAGGGAACCATCTAAAAATAAATCCAAAAACCGTAAAATACCCTTAGTCTTCCAAGTTTGAAAAGCGCGATCCGTAAAAGAGGGAGGAAAAAATATGTTACCTAAAATAGGAATCGCTAACCCGAATTGATTAAGATCAAAAAATTTTCTGAATTGAAACCAAATACGCAAAGCATATTTAACGATCGAGTTAGAGACCTGCTTAAGGCGTTTCGAATCAAAAGGAAGAGATGAACCTAAAATAGAACCAAGTGTATAACCCTGAACAGATTGTAATTCCAATGCTACCCATTTAGGAATAGATAGTATGTCCCGGTCAAGTAACCAAAATTTCAAATGTCGAATATTAATAGCCCAATAATAAAATCTAAAGTTAGGTAATGCTAAACCTCCATCTCTCTTAGCTTTCTGTAAATGTATTTTACCCAGTCTCGGATTCTTATTCTGCCAAATAAATGAAGAAATTTTAGAGTCGACTTTATCAAAAAAAGATTTAGGAACGAAAATTGGTAATGCCTGAAACACATATAAAAATTTTGGCAAAAAAAACATCTTAACTGCATTAATACGACCAACCAAAGTTAAATATAAAGGAAACCATTTAGATGAAAGTTGAGTAATATGGTCTATTAATGGTAAAAAGTTAATCTTAAATAAATCTTTATGTTTACAAGTAATTTTAATCCCAAGATATGAAAGGTAATTATTAATCAATTTAAATGGAAATTTATAATATAAGGGAAGATGTTTATTAATCGGAAAAAGTTCACTCTTACTAAGATTTAATTTATAACCTGAGAAAAGACCAAATTGTGCTAATAACTCTAAAACAGCAGGAATAGATCTCTCAGGATTAGAAATATATAAAAGTAAATCATCAGCATAGAGTGATAATTTATGGGACTTTAATCCCCGAGTTATCCCAGTAATATTTGAAGATTCTCGAATAGCAATTGCAAGAGGTTCTAATGCAATATCAAATAATAGGGGACTAAGAGGACAGCCTTGTCGAGTACCACGAAAGAGAGGGAAAAAAGGTGAGTTTAAAGAGTTAGTACGAACCGAGGCTACAGGGGAGTGATATAACAGTTTAATCCAGGATATAAATTTCAAACTAAAATTAAACATTTCAAGCACCTTAAATAAATAAGGCCATTCTACTCTATCAAAAGCTTTCTCGGCATCTAAAGAAATAACACACTCAGGAACATTTTGTGAGGGAGTATAAACGATATTTAACAATGTACGAATATTATAAAAAGAGTAACGACCTTTAATAAAACCCGTTTGGTCTTCCGAAATAATAGAAGGAAGTACTTTTTCTAGTCTATTTGCTAATAACTTAGAAAAAACTTTAGAATCAACATTTAATAAAGATATTGGTCTATAAGATGCACATTGAGTAGGGTCTTTATCCTTCTTTAGTATTAAAGAAATTGATGCTCTATTAAAGGATTCCGGAAGTTTACCAAGTTTCAAAGAAGCCTCAAAAACCTTATAGAGCCAAGGAATCAATAAAGAAGCAAAACATTTATAAAATTCAACGGTAAACCCATCAGGGCCAGGAGCTTTCCCCAGATTCATAGAAAAAATAACATTCTTAATCTCATCCATTGTAATAGAAGTATCTAATAAAGAAGACATATCCTGTGAAATCTGAGGGAAGTCTAACTTATCTAAAAAATCATTCATATATTTAGAATCTCGAGGAGACTCTGATTGATATAAAGAAGAATAAAAATCACAAAAGGTTTGATTAATCCCCACATGATCCAATATCAATCGATCATTTTGGTTATAAATCTGATTGATTTGAGATTTAACATAATTAGATTTCAATTGATTAGCCAGCAGCTTGCCAATTTTATCACTATGAACATAAAAATCACTTCTTGTTTTCTTTAATTGGTTTACAATCGAGGACGAGAGTAGTAAACTGTGTTCCATTTGAAGTTCAGTTCTTTGTTTGTATAGCTCCTCAGAAGGAGCCATAACATATTTCTTATCAATTTCTTTAATCTTGTCCACAATTGCCATCTCCTCCTGCTTCTGTTTCTTCCTCAAAGCAACGGAATACGAAATAATCTGACCCCGAATATAGGCTTTAAAAGTGTCCCAAAGAGTGTTAACCGAAATATCTTCTGTATGGTTAATTGTAAAAAAAAGCTCAATCTGTTCATTCATAAAATTAACAAAGTCCGAGTCCTGAAGCAACAGCGAATTAAAACGCCATTGTCTATTGTTTGGTATATTGGCCATAATTTTAATAGAAAGCTTAAGTGGAGCATGATCCGAAATGGTTATAGAATCATAATCACATTTAATCACTGAAGGAATGAGACGAGGATCAATAAAAAAATAATCAATTCTTGAATAGGAATGATGAACATGTGAAAAAAAGGAAAAATCTTTTTCCTGAGGATGCAGAAAACGCCAAATGTCCGTCGACCCAGAATCAGAAAGGAAAAAATTAATCAAATTTGCAGATTTATTAGGTAAAGTCCGTAAAGGAGCCGAACGGTCCAAAGCTGGAGATAAACAGGTATTAAGATCTCCGCCCCAAATCAATGAAAACTCGTTCAAATTCGGAAACTGATCAAACAATGATTTATAAAATTCCGGACAATCCATATTAGGAGCATAAACATTAACCAAAACTACTTTTTTATTAAATAGTAAACCACTAACCAATAAAAATCTACCATTCGGATCAGAGATAATATCCTGTTGTATAAAAGTAACTGAGGAATCTATAAAAATAGAGACGCCTCGAATCTTAGCATTGGAGTTCGAATGAAATTGTTGTCCCTTCCAGAATTTGAAAAAACGTAGTCTGTCCCCCCTCCGTACATGGGTCTCTTGTAAAAATAAAATTTGTGCTTTAAGTCTCCGGAACACTTTAAAAACTTTTTTTCTTTTAATAGGATGATTAAGACCATTAGTATTCCAGGAGACAAAATTAATAATAGACTCCATAAATCCTAAAGTCAACCCACAACAAGGAGGATTGACAATAGGCGCGACCCACAAACCCGGAGAGGAAACAGAACATACAAAAGATACCGGGGAAAAGGACGCAACCAGTACTTCAATAATGTATATAGCCCAAAGAAAAACAAACTAAAACGTGAAGCCCCTCCCACCACCCCCCACCCCAAGACCCCAAGGCAAAATCTAAAGCAGACCCGCCAGAAAGAAGCAAGCGCTAAAACTACCCCCATGACTTCCGGTATACGCTCCCTAAAAAAAAGGTATAAATATGAAAAGGATCAGCTAATTGTAAAACAGTAAAAAAATAAGTAAAAAAAAGTTAGCTCAATTAGAATACACACAGAACAGAACAAAAGCCGGAAAATATATATTAAAAAAAACCACAATAAACCTCAAACTCATGAATAGACACAGCAACAAAAAAAAAATAGGATTATTAACATAAAGTGATTATAAAAAGCAAAACAGAATAAAATTTTTTAAAAAACTACAAAATTTAAGGCCGCACAGGAAATACGTAAGATGACAAAAGGGAAGTAACCACCCAGAATCCCCTGGGAAAAGAAAGAAATGACGCAGTTAAAAAAGAAAGTTTAGCAGCCATATTAAGAAATCAAAAGTAAACTTTTCTGCCCAAATAGGGCACAGAAAAGTTAAAACCAACCAATTCACAGCCTCCGATCAACGGAGAAAATTAAAAAAAAGGCAATTAAGATGTTGAAGATGAAAGTTGATCCAGATAACTCTGGGCATCCGATGGAGAATCAAAAAAACGAAGGGCTCCATCTAACATGCGAATCCTTAGACGTGCAGGGTACAGCAGCGCTGGTCTTAAATCCATCTTATAGAATTCCGACATCACGGATCTGTAACGGACCCGTTGGTCCCAGATTGGTTTACTGAAATCTTCCACGAATCGGAACTTAAGATCCGAAAAATCAATGAAACCTTTAGATCGAGCGAATCGAAACAGTCTCTCCTTGTCTTGAAAGTAATGAAAACGTAAAATAACATGCCTAGGTCTATCTGACCTAGACGAGTATGATGGGATTCTGTGAACACGATCCAGTAGCGGTGGTTGGTCAGGAAATACAGTAGGGAATGCATCTTTTAAAAGTTGAGAGAAATATTTCATGGGGTTGTTAGCTTCAACGGCTTCTCTCACGCCAATCATTCGTAAATTCTGCCGTCGCATTCTAGATTCCAAGTCAGAGTTTTTAAAAGTCAAAAAGTCAAGTTTCTTCTTCATTACATTAATTGTTTCTTCGATTTTCCCCATCTTAAGCTCACTTTGTTGCGCGAATTTTTGAAGATCAGATATAGCCGACTGATGTTCCGCAATACATGTTTGCATCTTATCAATTAAATCGGCAATTTTCTGGAAATTAGTTGAGATTTCCGCATGAATCAGGTCTTTAACAAAGCCTGCAATTTCCGTACGAATCATCTCCCTAATAGAGGTTGAAATTTCCCTCTGAATTAACTCCGATATCGCTTTCAAAGTCACCGGTGATTCAGTCGGAGGGAGATCCATAGCTTTCGGTTTAGCCGGAGGTTTACCATCCTTGCCGTTTTTCCCGTTCTTAGACATAGCAGATCTAAGTATCATCCAATTGTCAGAGAATTCAGTTTAGTTCAAAGTATTGTAAAAATTGATGCCTTAATGGTTAATTAAAGTATAGCTGACCATAGAGAAAAAAAAACTCAGAGGTAATGGAGCGAGTCAAGAACGCGACTTCACTCCATGAGCGCTACCGGAAGTCCCCAACCCTTCCTCCTTCAGCTGCCGCTCCTCATGTTCTTCCAAAGTAGATCCGAACACTATCAGGTCATCCAGATACACCAACACGTCGAGCAAGTTCATATCCCCCACCGTCCTCTCCATGAGCCTCTGGAAGGTGGCTGGGGCCCCCCCGATATGCCTTGGGGCATTCGTTCCAACTGAAAGAATCCCAGGGGATAGATAAAGGCCATCTTCTCTTTATCGGTCTCACTCTTTGGAATCTGGTAATACCCACTCTGCAAATCCGATACACTAAACCACTGGGCACCACTCAGACAGGCCAACACGTCTTCAACCCTCGGGACCGTATACTAGTCAGGGACAATGCACTGGTTCAGGGTCCTACAGTCCATGCACATGCATACCTTCCCATTTTTCTTCCTAGCCACTACTATGGGGGGCGCACAGGGGTTCCGGGACTCTGCGATAATCCCTGCGTCCTTCAACTGCTACAAGTGCTGCCGCACTTCTTCCACATCTGCTGGGGCCACCCGCCACGACCCTTCTCTAAACGGGGTGTCATTTGTCACCCGGATAGTGTGACTAGTGCTCTTGGAACAGCCCACATCAAACTCGCCCTGAGAAAAGACATCCCCTAGCTTCAGCAACTTCTCCACCAGCCTTCTCTTATATTCTGGCGGGACAGGGGAGTCCTCAAAATTAAAGGCCTCTTTGGTCAGCCGCCCCCTGTTCTCCAATAGTTTTCCTCCAGTAGGCTTCATGGGAGTGCTAGACATCACCGTCATTGGGAACAAGTGCGCGATGGGCACCCCGTGCTTAAAGGTGATCTCCCTCTCTGTTGTGTTCCTTACAATCACCCCCATCCGGTGTGCCTGTACAACCGAGGGCCTCTGCAATTCAGGTCTCACCAGTACCCCAGCCGGGAACCAGGACTCCCCTTCAAGGTCTTCCGGGGTGTCTACTAACAGGGCCTCGCCCGCCGGTACTCTGGGGAATCTGGGAGTCCCCATCACTACCACCTCCCCTGGCGGTATCACTTTAGGCCTCGCCTGAGTACACCACACTGTCCCTCGTTTGAACTCAGGATCCAGCCCCATGGGGTCACCTGCTTCTTCAAACGCCGCTCGAAACACTGGGTGTACCGAGAGGGTCTCCAGAAAGTTCTCCCCCGCCTTCTTACAGGCTCCCAGGAGCCGTCGTACAAGAGGGCAGCGCCACCTGTTTCCACCGGGTCCGGACAAACCAACACCAACGTCTTAAGGGCTTCAGACACTCCCACATCGCCCTCCGAGAATTCTAATCTCACTGACAGGTACCCATCGTACGGGTAATCACCATCACTTATACCCCAAATCTCCAGGGCATTAAACGGAGTTACTGGCAAATGCTTTAGATATTTGTTGTAGAACGACTGGTACAATAAGGTAACCTGCGACCCTGTGTCAAGGATGGCTCTTGCAAAGATTCCCTCTATCTGTAGGGACACGCTGGAACGGGGTCCCACTAATCCATCCGGAATAAGGGCTTGGGCTTTTGGGGGTTCCATGACTGATTTCTGGGAATGTGTTCCTCCAGAGACTCCAGTCCGTTCCCTCACTGAGTCTCTCCTAAGTTTCCCGATTCCTCTCCTTTCTTAGTCGCCCGGGAGCTTGCCCTGCGCGGGGTGCCTTGTCTCTCACAATCCCTCTGAAAGTGTCCCTCTTCCCCACAGGTAGCATACCCCTGGCCGCTCACATTCCCGCTGGAAATGCCCCTCTTTCCCGCAGTTATAGCACGCGCTATCCGCCGCCCCTCTCCTCCCGAGATGCCTACGAATCCCAGCCCATTGTGCGGGTGGTCCCCCGAAGGGGGTACTCTCTCTGTCCATCCCCTCAAGTGAGGGGTCCCTATCCCCCTTGGGTTTCTCAGTTCTCAACCCGGCCACCATCTCCTGTACCACTGAGGATCGTCCCCGGTGGCCAGAGCCCTCTTTCTGGCCCAGTGTGCTCTCATCCTCCTGCACCTCTCTAATCAGCTGCCCGAATGATTGGCGGGGGGGGGCTCCTTTTATAGGACTGCTGGATCCTCCAAGCCACCTTGTCTTCCCCCAGGGAACCACTAAATATCTGACTCATCCTCAACCTCTCGGCGCCGCAACCCAGTAAGCATTCTGTCCAGCTGAAAAATGTTTTCTGAGAGCTTTTCCCCTCTTCCCTGCTGCATGTGGTGAAACTCCGCTAAAAGCTCCCAGGAACCTCTCAACATTCCATACGCTCCCTCCAAAGCTTCCAGATACTCCGCCAGGGAAGCTGAGGGCTGTTCAGCTTTCAGCTCCCGGACGACACTGGCCGCCCCTCCCTGCAAACTTTACACCAATCGTTGTCTCTTTTCCTCATCCAAACCTGGCCATGCCTCTAATAACTGGGACGTATTTTTGATCCATGTGTCATAGCCGTCCTCCCCTTCCGGGGTAGGCGTGGCTCCTGAGAAAATTCTCAGCTTCGGGTGGGGCCCCTCAGCTGTAGTGGAGCGTGTATCAAGCTTCAAATTCCTTGGTGTCCACATTTCCGAGGATCTCACCTGGTCCCTGAACTCCTCCATCCCGATCAAAAAGGCGCAACAGCGCCTTTATTTCCTGCGGAGCATCAAGAAAGGTCACCTCTGTCCCAGGATACTGACGGACTTTTACCGCTGAAGTTTCGAGGAAATAGTTAGAAAGGCATAAAAAAAATGTTGTACTGTTTAGGAGGAACGTCGACTCAGACCATGAGAGGCCTGCATCGGGCATTTTCATGCCTTACAAGATGCAGGTTGGAGGTCTGTGTGGGGGGCCATTCCACACACAGACACTAGAGCAATGTGTGGTTAAGTGCCTTGCTCAAGGACACAAACACGCTGCCATAGCTGAGGCTCAAACTAGCGACCTTCAGATCACTGGATGAACGCCTTAACCACTTGGCCACGTGCCCAACACAATTGTACTGTTTAACTATGTAACAAATTATGTATTAAAATGAAATATAGAACAAATTACAACACTACCGGTACAGTACTATAAAACTGTATATTAGATCCTAATAGTTACGGAGGGATTCATCCAGTGTACACTGCCGTGTTCTTTTGATTGATTGTATATGAACAAAATCAATGCAGAAAGTGGACAGCCTTCATACAAGGTTTTTGGTTATTACATTCTCCAAATATTGAGAGCATGCTCACCAACTGCATCTCAGTGTGGTATGGCAATTGTCCCGTATCGGACAGCAAAGCACTCCAGCGTGTGGTGAAAACTGCCCAGTGGATTATTGGCACCGAATTGCCCACCCTTGAGAACATCTACCATAAACGCTGCCTGGGCAGGGCAAAAAGCATTATCAGGGATGCATCTCACCCTAACCATGGACTTTTCACTCTCCTCCCTTCCGGTAGGCGCTACAGGAGCCTCCACTCCCGCACCAGCAGGCACAGGAAGAGCTTCTTCCCTGAGGCTGTGACCCTGCTGAACCTCATATCACAGCGCTAGGCAGGTTTGCACCCATATTGTACTGTCTCAGTACTTCTATAATTGTGTGCTGTAGCACTTTTTATTCACAGTTATTTTGTAAATAACAGTATTCTTTGCATTTCTGGTTAGATGCTAACTGCATTTTATTGGCTTTGTATCTGTACTCAGCAGAATGACAAAGTTGAATCTAATCTAGTCTAATCTAATTCTGATACAACTGACTTTAGTTTCTCCCTCTCATACTGCAGGGTAAAGTCTATCATGTTTTGATCTATGTCTGTTAGTGTTCGTTTACGTTAAGCTCGCCAATCAATTCCGGTTCATTACACAACACCCAATCCAGAATAGGGTTTCTCCTAGTGGGCTCATCCACAAGCTGCTCTGAAAAGCTATGTTGTTGGCATTCTACAGATCTTGTCTCTTGGGTTCCAACACTAACTGCATATTACATTCCCCATGATTATCACAACATTGCCCTTTTTGCCAACATTTTCTATCTCTCATTGTAATTTGTATCCCACATCCTGGCTATTGCTCAGAGACCTATATATAACTCATATCAGGGGCTTTTTACCCTTGAATTTTCTTAGCTCTACTCAGAAGGATTCTACTTCTTCCAATCCTATGTCACCTCTTTTTAAGAATGTGATGTCATTTTTACCAATAGAGTCACCTCAACCCTTCTACTTCCCTGCCTGTCCTTTAGTTACCATAAGATATAGGAGCAGAATTAGGCCATGCAGCCCATTAAGTCTGCTCCACCAGTTTCTCGTGGCTGATCCCAGATCCTACTCAACCCCATACTCCTGCCTTTGATGCCCAGACCAATTGGGAAACTAGCAGATTTCTCTTTGAATATATCCACGGTCTTGGCCTCCACAGATGTCTGTGGCAGAGAATTCCACATATTCAACATTCTCTGGCTTAAAAAAATTCCTCCTTATGTCTGTTCTAAAAGGTCACCCCTCATTTTTGAGGCTGTGCCTTTTTGTTCTGGACACCCTCACCATAGGAAACATCCTCTCCATATCCACTTTATCTAGTCCTTTCAACAATTGGTAGGTTTCAATGAGATCCTCTTGCATTCTTCTGTATTTCAGTGAGTACAGGCCCAAAGCTGCCAAACGCTGTTCATATGTTAACACCTTCATTCCTGGAATCATCCTTGTGAATCTCTTTTGGACTCTCTCCAATGACAACACATCCTTTCTGAGATATGGGGCCCAAAACTGTTGGCAATACTCGAAGTGCGGACCGACTAGCAGACATCCCACCCTGCAAAAACTCATTTCAGGGAGGTATCACCACCATTTCAGGGAGGTAGCACTCCCACCTCCCACAACCCCAATATCCCCCCCCCCCGACGACCTCCAAGGGTGTATGTAAAACTTTGTTTAGTGATTTTGTCTAATCTGCAAACCAAGTTGGGTATATGCAGCAAATGTGACATTAAAATATGTACTTATATTATATTATCATGTTTATTCTATTACAACTTTAAGCAAGTCTACAGGGAGTTTGGCCTCATCACGTAGGACATTAATAGCGTAGCTCCTTAGCAGCTAGCCAGTTCGTTTAAATAACGTTAGATATGCTAATGAACGAATGACGCCTGTTAAACTCACCTCAACATGTCTTTTACATTTTAACCCACCATGGGCAATAGAAAAGTCACTGTTGCAAACAGTGCAGCGAGCAACACTGTCATTATTTTTGAGGTCATCTGTAAAGCCCCCCAAAGAGAAAACTGATAGGTCTACTTGCAGGGGTCCCCAACATGTTTTGCACCGCAGACTGGTTTAATATTAACAATATTCTTGCGGACCGGGTGGGGGGGAGGTGTTAATCACGACTGGAATATAGGTGATAAGTCAATAGCATCATAACATTTTAAGTAACGTTTGGATATTAAACACACAGCACATATTTTCCTTGTATGAACATATAAAAATCGTTGCAACACACCAATATCGCTGAATCAGTGAGAGCCCTGGGCTTGTTTCCCTGCAACAAGATGGTCCCATTGAGGGGTGATGGGAGACAGCGATACTCGAAAGGGGTTCCTTATATCCAGTCTATTCTGCAATTTAGTTTTCGTTGCATTCATTGCAGAAAACTCCACTTCGCAGCGATATGATGTTGGAAATGGAAGCAACATTTTCAGTACGTTCGTGGCTATCTCAGGATATTTAGCCTTGACTTTAATCCAGAATGCCGGCAGAGATGTTATGTCAAACATACTTTTCAGCCCGCCATCATTTGCAAGCTCAAGGAGTTGATCTCCTTCCCGCGCTGACATGGATGACGTGCGGGTAATCAGCTCATGTGCATTTAAGCTCAACAGTGGCCGTGACAGGGAATGAGGAAAGATGCAGCTGACTCATATCGCCAAATCATATCGTTTCCTCGTGGCCTGGTGGTTGGGGACCAATCTTAGCACAAAGAGAGACCAATCAGGATGCTTGCTCTCCCTCTCAAAAAAATCTATTTCCGGGATATTGTATATAATTTCCGGGCGTCAGGGAGCCACTATCAATATCTGGGAGACTCCTGGATCTTCCGGGAGAGATGGGGTGTCTGGACTAGTGTCTTATAAAGCCTCAGCATTATCTCTTGCTTTTATATTCTGTTCCCCTTGAAATGAATGTTAACATTGCATTTCCCTTCTTTACCACAGATTCAATGTGCAAATTAACCTTCTGGGAGTCCTACACAAGTACACCCAAGTCCCTCTGCGTCTAGGATGTTTGAATTTTATCTCCATTTAGATAGTAGACTGCGCTCATGTTCCTTTTACCAAAATGCATTATCCTACATTCCCAACACTATATTCCATATGCCACTTTTTTGTCCATTCTTCTAATTGCTCTTAAGTCCTTCTGCAATCAATTTGCTTCCTCAGCACTATTTACCACTCCACTTGTCTGGGTATCATCTGCAAACTTTGCCACAAAGCCATCAATTCCATTATCTATATCATTGACAAACAATGTGACAGGTAGCGTTCTCTATACTGACCCCTGAGGAACACCACTAGTCACTTTCATCCAACCAGAAAATGCTCCTTTTATTCCCTCTTGCTGCCTCCGGCCTGTCAACCATTCCTCTATCCATGCCGGTTTCTTTCCTGTAACACCATAGTATTTTATCTTGTTAAGCAGTCTCGTGTGGCACCTTATCAGTGTTTCCTGAAAATTCAAGTAAATGACATCCACTGCTTCGCTTTTGTCCACCCTACTTGTTACTTCCTTGAAGAACTCTTAACAGATTTATCAGGCAAGATTGCCCTTCACAGAAACCGTGCTGACTTTGAGTTATTTTATCATTGGTTTCAAAGTACCCCGAAACCTCATACTTAACAACAAGACTCCAGTGCTTTCCCAACCCTGAGGTTAGGCTAACTGCCTATAATTTCCTTTTGTTTGCCTTCCTCCCTTTTTGGAAAGTGGAATGCAATTTTCCAGTCCTTTGGAATCATACCAGAATTAAGTGATTCTTGAAAGATTATAACTAAAACAACCTCTTTTAAAATTCTAGGACGTAGTCCATCTGTCCAGGTGACTTTATTTACCTTAAGGCCTTTCAGTTTGCCTAGCACTTTTTCCTTTGTAATAGTAATGGAACTCACTCTTGCTCCCTGACTGTCACAGACCTTTGGCACACTGTTAGTGTCTTTCACAGTGAAGACTGATGCAAAGTACTTAATAAGTTCATCCACCATTTCTTTGTCTCCGATTACTACCTCACCAGCATCATTTTCCAGTGGTTCAATATCAGCTCTCACCTCCCTTTTACTCTTTATATAACTGAAAGACCTTTTAGTATTCTGCTTTATATTATTGGCTAGTTTGCCCTCATAGTTCATCTTTTTCCTTCTTGTAGCTTTTTTAGTTGTCTTTTGTTGGATTTTAAGAACTTCCCAATCACTTTTGCTATATTATATGCCCTTTCCTTGGCTTTTGTACAGTCCTTAACTTCCCTTGTCAGCCACGGGTGCCTTCCCCTGCTATTTGAGAATAACTTCTTCTATGGAATGTATCTCTCCTTCTCTCTTGCATCTTGTGAGCTATTCCTAGAAACTTCAGCCGCCTCTGCTCTGCTGTCATCCCCGCTAGTCAACCCCCCACCTGCCCACAATCCATTTGGGTAAGGTGCTCTCTCATGCCTCTGTAATTTCCTTTAGTCCATTTTGATACTGATGGATCTAACTTGTGCTTCTCCCTCTCAAATTGCGGTATGAAATCAATCATATTATGATCACTGACTCCTACAGGTTCCTTTAGCTTAAGTTCCCTAATAAGATCTGGATTATTACACAACACCCAATCTAAGATATTCTTTTCCCCAAGTAGGGTCAAACACAAGGGTCTAAAAGCCATCTCGTAGGCATTCAACAAATTCCCTCTCTTGTGATCCAATTCCAACCTGATTTTCCCAATCCCCTTGCATATTGAAGTCCCCCATTACAATTGTGACATTACCCTTATTACCTGCCCTTTCCAGCTCCTATTGTAATCTCAACCCCACATCTTGGCTACTATTTGGAGGTTGATATATGATTCCCATAACAGTATTTTTTGCCCTTGCACCCACAAAGGTTCAAGCTTCTCTGACTGTCACCTCTTTCTAAAGATGTAATTCCATCTCTTACCAACAGAGCCACACCACTGCCTATGCCTTCCTGTCTGTCCTTTTGATACAAAGTATATCCTTTGCTATGAAGCTCCCAACAATTACCACCTTTTAGCCATAAATCTGATGACCACAACGTCATACCAATCAATCTCTAATTGCGCCATGAGGTCAACCACCTTATTCCAAATGCTATGTGTATTTAAGTACAGCACTTTCAGTCCCACATTCTTCCGCCTTTTGAATTTTGCCTCTGTGGTACAATTTAACTTATTGTACTGTCTGCATTTGGGCCTAATTATTGGCTTGTCCTTCCTTACATTCATATCACACTCATCATCTACTTGTAGATCTACTGGCTCATCCTCAGCTCTATAATATTGCTTCCCATCACCCTGCCATATTATTTTAAATCACCTCACTCCCAACAACTTTAGCAAACCTGCCCAGAGGGATATTGGACCTCCTTGGATTTAAGTGCAAACAGTCCCTTTTGTGCAGGTCACACCTGCCCCAGAGGAGGTCCCAATTATCCAGAAATCTGAATCCCTGCCCTCTGCTCCAATTCCTCAGTCACACATTTATCTGCCATGTCATTCTATTCCTATACTCACTGTTGAATGCCACAGGCAGTAACCCCGAGCTTACTACCCTTTAGATCTTCTTGGCTTCCTTCCTAACTCCCTGTATTCTGTTTTCAGGACCTCCTCCCTTTTTCTACCTATGTTGTTGGTACAAATATGTACCACGACTACTTTTTGGGATGTTGTGAGCATGTTCAGAAACATTGCAGACTCAGGCACCTGGGAGGCCTACTGCTGCCATCCTCTTCAGCTCCCTACCCTTCTGAGCCACAGGGCCAGACTCAGCGCCAAAGTCACGGCCACTGTTGCTTCCCCCAGATAGTCTGTCCCCCCAACAGTACTCTAAAATCGAGTACTTATTGTTAAGGGGAATGGTCACAGGTATGCTCTCCAGTATCTGACGTTTTCCCTTCTCTTTCTTGACAGTCACCAACTTATCTGTCTCCTGTAGCCTTGGGGTGACTGCTTCCTCGTAGCTCCTGTCTGTCGCCTCCTCACTTTCCCTAACAAGCTGATGGTCATCGAGCTGCAGCTCCAGTTCCCTAACATGGTCTCTAAGGAGCTGCATTTTGATGTCCCTGGCGCAAGGGTAGCCATCAGGGAGGCTGGAAGTCTATTGGAAATCCCACATCTGACACCCGGAACAGAACACTTTTATGGAGACTGGGTTTTTCAAGCTCTACTTCGGACATGCGTGGGAGCACTTCTACTGCGTCTGTGCCACTGTCCAATCAAAAATGTAGTTGCAGCATGTGAAATTGGATGTTAAGCTCCCAACTATTATCACGACTCAGTGATGCCCACAAGGTCATATCTGCCAATTTCTAACTGCGTTGCAAGATTATCCATCTTATTACGTTTAGAGCGTGCTTTCAAATTTAGCACCTTCAGTCCTGTGCTCATCAGCCTTTGCGATTTTGTTATTTTCGATTTACATCAACAATTCGGCTGAACGAGCCAGATATCATCTTTTCAGGACTGCTGATGGCACAGAGTTAGGTGGAATTGTGAGGAGGATGCAGAGGCAATTCAAGAGAATATTACAGGAGTTGTGTGAGTGGGCTGGAATATAATATGAGAAAATGCTTATTTATCCATTTTGATGCACAAACAGAAAAGCAGAGCAAATTTTTAAATAGAGATTGGGTAACGTTAATGATCAAAGGGACTTGGGTATCCTTCCGCACTTAACTGAAGCCAATGTGTTGGTACGGCAAGTAGTATGTTGGTTGTTATTGTGAGAAGATTTAAGTGCAGCAGTAAAGTTGCCTTTTCGTTGCGTCTTGTTGATATTGCAACTGAACTATTGTGCACTGTTATTTCTCTTTAGCTGAAAGAAGTTATACTTACTATGAACACACTACAGTGAAAATTCATGAGGCTAGTCCCTGGGATGGTGGACTTCCCATATGAGAGGTGTCCAAACAGACTG
Source organism: Mobula hypostoma (assembly GCF_963921235.1). Classification (NCBI taxonomy): domain Eukaryota; kingdom Metazoa; phylum Chordata; class Chondrichthyes; order Myliobatiformes; family Myliobatidae; genus Mobula; species Mobula hypostoma. Next base: position 123,002,789 of record NC_086098.1, read on the forward strand.
GGCTGCTTCACTTAAATTTAGAAGAGTCAGAGCTCCTTGAAACTTGGAATTTTTCTTACAGGGTTCTACATGCTGAATGCAAGGAGGACACTTCCTCTGACTGAACGGTCTCAAGGTATCTGTGAGACCTGACATAGATTGGGAGACCACTTCACCTTGCACCTATGCTCAGTCCACCAGAAAGAACAGAATCTTCTGGTGGCCACCCATTTTAATTCTACTTCCCATTCCCATTTCGACATGTTAGTACATGACCTCCTCTACTGCCATGATTTGGCCATGCTCAGATTGGAGGAGCAACACCTTGTATTCGATCTGGATAACTCCAATCTGATGACGTGAACACAGATTTCTTGAACTTTTGGTAATTCTCACCCACCTGTTCACCAGTCTGCAGTCCCATCTCCCCTCTCACCTTCTCTCCTTATTTGGCCATCACCACCTTCTGGTGCTCCTCCCCTTCCCTTTCTTCCCTGGCCTTCTACTGTCTCCTATCATATTCCCCCTTCTCCAGCCTTTTATCTTTTTCACCAATCAACTTCACAGCTCTTTACTTCACCCCTCCCCCTACTCCTGGTTTTACCTATCTCCTACTACATTATACTTCTTCCTCTCCTCTCCCCATCTTCTTACTCTAATTTCTCATCTTTTTTTTCCAGTCCTGATGGAGGGTCTCGGCCTGAAATGTGGACCGTTTACTGTTTTCCATAGATGCTACCTGGTCTGCTGAGTTCCTTCAGCATGTTGTGTGTATTGCGATCTCAAAGAATTACTGTCTCGGAATAAATGGGAGACCACTTAAGACTGGAATGAGGAAAAAAGTCTTCATGTAAGGGGGGAGAGGAATGAGTTCTCTATGGTGGGGTTCTATGACACCTTTCACTGTCATTTCATTTTTTCAAAATAGTTCAATAGATTTCTGAATCTTACTGGAAGCTAAAGATATATGTATGGGGCAGGAAAACATGATTGTTGTAGGAGATCATTTATGATCACCGTGAATGACAGAGCAGGCTTAAAGAGCCACAGAGTTCATGGCTCCTATTTTTTTACAATAATAAATGAACTTCACGGATAATTTTATGGAGTTTATTGAAATATCCTTGTGGCCGAAATACTACATAGATTTTTTTTAATAAAACTGCTGATCAGAACCAAAGTGAAATTCATTCTGTCTTTCCTCCAATAGGTATGAGTTTGGTGCATTTTATTAGAATATACCCAATAAAATTGACTTTTGTAAACTAGTTTAATTAGGTAATTATTTTCAACTAAGGAATTTGTCTGGGACCTTGTGTGTTTCCCCCGGTTGTTTGGGGTTCCTCTCACATTCCAAAGATGTACGGTTAGGGTTAGTGAGATGTGGGCATGCTATGGCTATGTTGGCGGTGGAAGTGTGACGACTCTTGCGGGCTGCTCAGCACAATCCTTGTTAATTTGATTTGATGCAAATGAAGCTTTTCGCTGTATGTTACAATAATGCTAATCTTTAAATTATTTTAGTAATTTATACCTAAATTTTTTTTTTAACTTTCAGGTTGCTGTTGTGAAGTTAAAAAATGCAGACAAGGTTTTTGCCATGAAGATTCTTAACAAATGGGAGATGCTGAAACGAGCAGAGGTACATTCAAAAGATAAGATGCTTTAGCTTAAAGTTTAATTTCCATTCAGTTATGTGATGTACTTTTGAGTTACTTTGAACTTCGATGTTGAGGATATTGTGACTGGATAAAAGCAAGCAGACATACTGTGGAAATCTTCAGTGTCTGTAGCGGACAATGTAGTAATGGAATGATTGAACTGCTTTTATTTAACACGTGTAACTTATAAAGATACATGTAACATTTTATTTAATCACAATTAAGTTAGCTATTATCCACGTTTGCATTAATTTTTGTGCAATTGTTTGTAGCATGTTATTTAAGTTTGCTTTTATGCAGTTCTGATCAGAAGTGAAGCCATTTTTTCCGTTTTATGATACAGATCCTGGGTGTATCCTACTCATTTACCCTCTTTGTTCTGTTCCACTTAGTAACCATGACATAAATTGAAAAGCACATTCCTGAGCTCGACTTGAGGCATTATGTAAAAGTATAAAGCCACACCAATCAAATCCTGGGATTGCACCCAGTTTGTTTCAGTTAGCTGGCTCCTGCTGATGAGCAAACTGCTGCAATTGTGCCCGCCATTTTAGGCTAGTTAGAAATAGTCTTCTGCAGAAAAGTAGGATTTCAAGTCATAAGAACAGTAATGAACCTTCTTTAGATCTTCAGTAAATAATTGTTGATCCATTACTCTGTCCACATTTACACTTGATCCCTGTATCCTGTGATCCTTCAAAACCCTTCAGCCACCAAGTTAATGGTGATCCTGCTCAACAGCAGTTTGTCTGTACATTTCTATGCCAAGTGGTGAGTGTAACTGCTACACCACCCAGTCAGAAAGTGTGTTGCAGATTCCATCTACCAACTGGGTGGAAATGGACCCCAGCTGTTGTGGTGAAGCAAGCAACTGCAGCCCTTAGGCTTAGAGACAATATGGGTGTCCAACAGGGCAGGGGCGCCTTTCGTCTGGCAGCAAGTGGACCCACCTGGCACAAGGCCACAATTCTAGATTGAAGGAAGATGGTTGTCAAGGAAGTACGGCGATGGTGACAAGTCAGACAGAAGTGTAAAGGCTGGCTCACAGGGGCATTGGATGCAGTGGGAAAGCACTGAGAGGAGGAAAATCAGCTGGAAGGACATATGGGAATGGAAACAAACAAACTTAGCTTTCTCATCAAAGCTACATATGATGTGCTTCCCTCTTAAAAGAAACCTCCACCAGTGGTTCATCGAGGACCTACTGTGTGCCCTGTGCCTGATTCTGGCAACCCTCAAGCATATCCTGGCAAGATGCAAAACCGGCCTCATACAAGGCAGATATAGGTGGTGTTACAACCAGGTCTTAAAGAGTTTGGCAGCGGCAATCGAGACCAAGAGGATAGCTACCAACCCCTTGCCCCCGAGAACAACTAATGCTTTGACACTAGCTGCATTCATCTGGGAGGGAGCAAAAAGATCAACTAATATCCCTCCTAAGCCAGAAACAGGACAGATAAATGTGACCCATGACTGGAGAATGCTGCCGGATGTCAATAAACAACTCACTTTTCCACCGGAAATTGCTACCACTAACCTTAAACCAGACTTGGTTCTCTGGTCCAATTCATTACAGATTGTCTACATTGTGGAACTCAGTCCTGAGGGAGGATTCAGTGGCTGAAGCATATGAGCGCAAGAGACTATGCTATGCAGATCTAGCAGCTGAAGTCAGTGACAGGACTGGAAAACCAATGTTTGTCCTGTGAAAGTGGGTTGTAGGGGATTTATAGCCATATCTGCCATCAAATTGTTGAAGGAACTAGGGATCCATGGTTCGTCTCTACAGTAAACCATCAGAGCCACAGCAGAGGTGGCAGAAAGAAGCAGTCAATGGCTTTGGATCAAGTGAAAAGACCTCTCCTGGGCTCCAAGATAGCATCAAGAGAGTGGGAGGACACAATGGGGTTGACTCTGGGACACCAGAAGGGTCGTCGTTGAGCCCTCAGGAGGTGTAGTGGGCTAATCAATGAAGCATCACGGCATTCTCAAGCAAGTGCTCATGACCCATTGCCACGAAGGATAATCGCATTCTATCCCGTGTTTTGTGATTTTTTTTTGCTGTAAAATTACGTGTATAAAAGTCTGTCGATCTCAACCTCAGATACAGTGTCTATTAAAAGTATTCACTCCCCTTGGAAGTTTTCACGTTTTATTATTTTACAACATTGAATCACAGTGGATTTAATTTGGCTTTTTTGACTCTGATCAACAGAAAAAAGACTCTTAAGCACAAAATAATCTGCAGATGCTGTAAAAGATCAAAGCGACACTTTCAGTACACTGGATGAACTCAGCAGGTCGGGCAGCATCAGTCAGAAACGACGAGTCGACGTTTCGGGCCGGAACCCTTCGTCAGGACTGAAGAATGAAAGATGGGGAAGGATTTGAAGAATGCTTGTAGCTTCAGTTGAAAGACAAAGGGGTGGGGGAGGGGAAGCATTGATGTCATAGCGCTGAAAACAATGGGTGGTAGAAGAAGGAGGCGGAACCATGAGGGAGCTGGGGGAGGGGGTAGAGTGAAATAGGGATAGAGGAAGGGGGGGGGGGAGGAATTACCGGAAGTTGGAGAATTTATGTTCATACCAAGGGGCTGGAGACTACCTAGACGGTATATGAGGTGTTGCTCCTCCAACCTGAGTTTAGCCTCATCATGGCAGTAGAGGAGGCAATGTATGGACATATCTGAATGGGAACGGGAAGCAGAGTTGAAGTGGGTGGCTACCGGGAGATCCTGTCTGTTGTGGCGGACAGAGTGGAGGTGCTCGACGAAGCGGTCCCCCAATCTGCGAAGGGTTTCACCGATGTAGAGGAGGCCGCACCGGGAACACTGGATGCAATAGATGACCCAAACACACTCACAAGTGAAGTGTTGTCTCACCGGGAAAGACTGTTTGGGGCCCTGAATGGTTGCAAGAGATGAGGTGTAGGGACAGGTGTAGCACTTACGCTTACAGGGATAAGTGCTGGGTGGGAGATCAGTGGGGATGGACGTGTGGATAAGGGAGTCGCGGAGGGACCGATCCCTGCGGAAAGCGGAGAGGGGTGGAGAGGGAAAGATGTGCTTAGTGGTGGGGTCCTGTTGAAGGTGGTGGAAGTTGCGGAGGATTATGTGCTGGATCTGGAGGCTGGTGGGGTGGTAGGTAAGGACAAGGGGAACTCTGTCCCTGTTGTGGTTGCGGGAGGATGGACTGAGGGCCGAAGTGCGGGAAATGGAGGAGATGTGGGTGTTGCTTAGAAAAAAGACTATCGTGTCAGAATGAAAACAGATCTCTTTTTAAATCTTTTTATTAAATAAGTATACAAAAAGGTAAGCCATATAGACACTAATACATTGTTAGAATATAATAAAATTACAGAAGATATTAATACAAAAAAAATACTACAATGTAATTTAAACATAACATACCAAGGTAACATAATAGTATACTAATTTTATATATACATCAATGGAGAAAAAGAAAAAAAAACCCCAAAAAAAACCCACCGTGCAACTAACTAAAAGCAACGCAAAGCAATGGGCTAACTTGAAACCAAACAGAGTTAAACTTAAAATCACGTCCTCCATCCCGACCTCCATTAAAAACAGTGAAAAAAACAAGAAGGATATATATTACATTAAATGAAAATATTGAATAAAAGATCTCCAAGTCTGTTCAAATTTAAATGAGGAGTCATAAAGATTGCTTCTAATTTTCTCCAAGTTCAAGCATAATATCGTCTGAGAAAACCAGAAAAAGGTAGTTGGAGCATTAAGCTCTTTCCAATGTTGTAAGATACATCTTTTTGCCATTAAAGTAAGAAATGCAATCATTCTACGGGCTGAAGGGGAGAGATTACTGGAAATTTTAGGTAGTCCAAAGATAGCAGTAATAGGGTGAGGAGAGATATCTATATTCAATACCTTGGAGATAATATTAAAAATGTCTCTCCAAAAAGTTTCCAAAGTAGGGCAAGACCAAAACATATGAGTTAAAGAGGCTATCTGCCCCTGACATCTATCACAAAAAGGATTAATATGAGAATAAAAGCGCGCTAACTTATCTTTGGACATATGTGCTCTATGAACAACTTTAAATTGAATTAGGGAATGTTTAGCACAGATAGAGGAAGTATTGACTAGTTGTAAAATCTGCCCCCAACAGATCTCTATAACAGATCTTGATACTTGGGGTTATTGTCTTGCTGGAAAACAAATCTTCCAAGTCGCACTTGCAGATTGTATCAGGTTTTCCTCCAGGATTTCCCTGTATTTTGCTGTATTCATTTTGCCCTCTACCTTTACAAGTGCCTGCTGCAGTGAAGCACCCCCACAGCATGATGTAGCTACCACCATGCTTCACAGTAGGGATGGTGTGTTTTTGATGATGTCTAGTGTTTCGTCTGATGGCCAAAAAGCTCTATTTTGGTTTCGTCATACCATAGGGCCTTCTAGCTGACTTCAGAGCCTCCTACATGCCTTCTGGCAAACTCTAGGAGATTTCATGTGAGTTTTTTCAACAGTGGCTTTCTGTTTTCCACTCTCCCATAAGGCTGTGACTTGTGAAGTACCTGGGCAACAGTTGTTGTATGCACAGTCTCTCTCATCTCAGCCATTGAAGCTTAACTCCCCCAGAGTTGTCGTAGGTCTCTTGGTGGCCTCCCTCACTAGTTCCGTTCTTGTACAGTCACTCAGTTTTTGAGGACAGTGTGCTCTAGCTGTGTCATATTCTTTCCATTTCTTGATGATTGACATAACTGTACTCAAAGGATATTCAATGACTTGGAAATTTTCATGTATTCATCTCCTGATTTGTGTTTTTTAATAACCTTTTCATGGAGTTGCTTGGAGTGTTCTTTTGTCTGCATGGCATAGTTTTTGCCAGGATACTGACTCACTAGCAGTTGGACCTTCCAGATACAGGTGTATTTTTACTACACTCAATTGATACATCTTGACTGCACACAGGAGTTCTCCATTTAAGTAATTATGTGACTTATAAAACTAATTGGCTGAACCAGTGATGATTTGGTGTCATATTAAAGGGGAGGAGGTGAATACTTATGCAAGCAATTATTTAGTGTTTTATATTTGTAGTTAGATCACTTTGTAGAGATCTGTTTTCATTTTGACACGAAAGACCCTTTTACTGTTGATCACTGTCAAAAGAGCCAAATTAAATCCACTGTGATTCAATGTTGTTAAATAATAAAACACAAAAACTTCTGAGGGGAAGGGGTGAATACTTTTTATAGGCACTGCATAGACAATGAATAGAAAATCCACCTCAGATATAACATTTCATATTTGGCTTCAGGCTCAGATTAATAATATCCTTTGTGTCCAGTTTTGTTTCCTAATCTATTTCTGGTTTGGATGTAGCGTTTTACACCTGAATTCACCAATTGAAAGAAATGGGTCCCCTTATTATCTTGAAACTTCAATAAAATTACACCATAACTCTCTTAAGATTCTGGGGAAATCTCTTCAATACCTTGAAGTTCAGTTATCATCATGGTGAAGTTATGCTCTATTCTTCCACAAGTATGTATCCAGAACTACATGCAGTCCAGCTGTGCTCTATCCAGACTTGACCTGTTATGGCAGAGCTCTTGGCCAGTAAATTCTCATCCACCAGAGGGGAGAAAAAACAGTTATAACTTAAAATCTGATGTATCTTTTTCCCCTTGCCCTCCCCTACCTTTCTTTTTTTCTTTTCCAGGGCTGCCTTGTCTCTTCTTGCCCCCATATGTTGCCCCTAACCCACAGCCTTTAGCTGCCCTTATATCCCTCCCAAGCCCAAGTGCATCGGTCTCATCTGCAATCACCTTTCACCTCAACAAATGCTTGCCTTTCAGCTGATCTCTCCCTTGGAATTCCTCATCCTCAACCTTGGTTTCCACTTTCACTCAGTCTTGCCTGCCCTCACCTTCGCACTTACATCATCTTCCCACCTCCCTCATCCTTTGTGTCCTCCCAATTTTTTAGTCTTGTAAGTTAACTACTTTCTTACAACTTATACCTCTTGAGCATCTTTAATGTTTTGGTGCATGTTAGCAGGCATCCCTTTAGCTCCAAGTTCCTTTTCCCTTTCAGAATCCATCCTAAATGACCACCTATCAAACTTAGGTGTGTTGTTAATCCACATCCCATAAATCACATTTTCTTCTCTTGTTCAAAGGGAAATTTATTTTTAGAGTACATACATGTCACCATATACAATCCTGAGATTCTTTTATCCAGTGGGCATTCTTAGCAAATCTATAGAACAGTAACTGTAAACAGGATCAATGAACAAAAAACTGAAAATGCAAATATAAATAAATAACAATAAATAACAAGAGCATGAAATAACAGGATAAAGAGTCCTTAAATGAGACCATAGGTTGTGGGAACACCAGAAATGGAATGAGTGCAGTTACCCCCTTTTGTTCAAGAGCCTGATGGTTGAGGCTGGTGGTGCAAGTGCTAAGGCACTTGTACCTTCTGCCTGATGGTAGCAGCAAGGAACGGGCATGGCCTGTGTGGTGAGGATCTTTGATGATGGATGCTGTGTTTCTATAGTAACATTTCATGTGGATGTGCTCGATGATTGGGAGGGCTTTATCTGCGACGTACTTGGCCAAATCCACTACCTTTTGTAGGGTTTTTCACTCAAAGACATTGGTGTTCCCATACCAGGCCATAAGGCCATAATGCAGACAATCAGTACACTTTCCACCACACATCCATAGAAGTTTGTCAATGTTTTTGTTATGCCGAATATCTACAGACTCCTAAGGCAGTAGAGGCACTGTTGTGCTTTCTTTGCAATTTCACTTATATGATATGTTCAGGACAGGTTCTCTGAGGTAGTGACACCCAGGAATTTAAAGTTACTGACCCTCTCCACCTCTGATCCTTCGATGATTACTGGCAAATGGACCTCTGGTTTCCCTCTCCTGAAGTCTACAATCAGTTCCTTGGTCTTATTGACATTGAGTGAGAGGTTGTTGTTTTTACCCCACTTAGCCAAGTTTTCAATCTCCCTCTTGTATGTTTATTAGTCATCACCTTTGTATCGGTCCACAACAGTGCGAGGGTATGGCATTCCTTTTAAAAATCCTTTGTAGAAACCAGCAATTTGTTACTGTTTACAGTTACTGTTTTCTTTTGCATTTTGTTGTTTTAGTTCTGATGAGACACCACCCTTAATAAAATATCAGTACGTTTAGACATTCAATATTTTGTTTTAGTTGCTGATGGGTAGCATATGTCATTGGCAAGGTAATTTTTTTATTGCCCTCAGGAGATTGTGGTGATCTGTTGCAGTCATAATTGTGAATGTGCTTTCATGCTGCAGTTAGTTTGAAAGGTTGAGGATTTTTGATTTCAGCTGATTGAAGGAAATTAGTTACATTTTCACGATGCAGAACCTAATGTGAACTAGCAGGTGGTGTGCTCCTTCCCTGATGGCTGCTGTGCTTTTTGCGATTATGGGGGTTTGGGACATGCATATGGATTCAGAGAGCCCATGTCAAGTTACTGTAGCGTAGTTTGCAAATTACACACAATCAGTACATGCTGTACTGATTTTGGGGGAAGTAATGCTTAGAATAGATGGATAAAGTACCAATTAAATGGGGTTACTCAGTCCTTGATAGTGCTGTTGAAGCTCTACTTATTTGAGCATGTTAACTATTTTGTCAGAGTTCTGATTTCCCTCTTGACAGTGGGTAAAAGCCTGAGAATTCAGAAGGTGAGTTATTTGTTAAGGTAAACCAGCCTCTGACCGACTCACGTAACTACAGGCTTTGCTTGTCCAGGTGACTTATTTAACATGCCTGCCGTTTCTCGTTTTTCATAATACCTCAGCTGTTTTCAAGAAGCCATCATTAGTTCTGACTTCCTTGTTTCATTTTTGGGTAATTATAACATTGCCCTTAATATTCTTTGCTAGTTTGTTTACATTATCTATGTGCCTCTAGTTTCTTACATCACTTTTGCAGCTCCTCCTATATATATTGTATATATACGATATTATATTGTCATACATCAATCATCAAATCATCAATTGTCTAAATTGATGACAATATTTTGACAATGATCAAAACTTCATTCAAAACTTTCATTATAAACAATCATCATAATTTTTTACTTTTTAGGTTTGTAGTTTTTTTAGTTCTGTCCCTTATCTATAGTTAAACAGCTTTTGTCTCTTTCTTAGATAAACTGTTTCTTACAGTTAATTCCCTGTGGGCTTGCAGCCACTGGCATTCTTTCATTTCTTATTACTAACTGACTTCCCAGTTTTCTCTATACAGTTTTTGTTTTTTGCTTGTCTTCAGTTTTGCCTGATCCAAGTCTAGCATCATAGTAGTTCAGTGTTTTTCCCCTTTCATGTGTTATGCTGACTTCAGTTATGTTACCATCCCTGGTTAGTTGAATTAATAATTAGATATCCCTTTGTGTTGTTAGACTGGCTAACCTTCCCCAACTTTATTGTATAATAATTAATACTGCATCCTTGAGCATATTGACCTATGCACAGTTTCTCTATCCTTCGCCCAAGAGCCATTTATTCTTACATCATGGCCCTGTAGGAAGCCCATTTTAATTTTTGTACAAGAAACTAAGAATATACCCTAACATATTCTGAGTATGTTTAGGGTGAAGATGGATGGATTTTTCAGAAATTATGGTATCTTAGATCAGTGAAGGAAAGTGGCCATTTTTTTTATTGAATGGCACAGTGGGTATGAAAGTATATTTCTGTTTGTGTAGAACCATTGGAATGTGTGAGGAATTGTGCTGGACCAATTTAAATACCTTCATGTTTGAGATTAAGTTCGGCTGTAAACTATATTAAACTATGTTTGACCTTAGTTGTTTGAAAAACATGTTTTGGCCTAATTTCTGCAGCTATCTTTAACTTGTCGAAAAGCAAAAAAAAAACCAAGTGCTGGAAATTTGAACTAAAAACAAAAAATGCTGGAAGTACTGACCTGCTGAATATTTGTAACTGTTTCTATTTTCATTTAACTTATCTGAATGTGTTGTATTATGTCGAATTGCAATTTAAAACAATAGTTGAAGCCAATTAGCTGTCAGTTATTTTCCAGCTGGTTAAAGCCAGTCATACAAATTTCCAAATAAATCATGCCGCGATGTTGCTTGTTTCATTTTGCAAATGTTTTACTGTTGTGACAGGGAGGGAAAGTAGTTGGAGAGGGAAAATGGGAAAAGATTAATTGATTTATCATTAAATTTCAGATTTTACTCAGTCATAGCAGTTACTGCAAATCATTAGTCTTTAGCCAACTGTGTATTACAACAGTCACACTTAGATTTTGTATTTATCAATATAATTTCAAGTAAATGTGAAAAAATTAATTTTATCTATAGTCCTACAGCAAGTGACTTTGTTTCTCCTAACCACACCACCACCCTAGCAGCCCCCCGCCCCGCCAACCCCACAAATGCACTCGTGTGTGTGCATGCACATACAAAATAATTGAAGCTGCAGTACCATGCTGTATTACATTTAGGACCATTCTTTCCTCAACCAAAAGAAATGGGTCAGGGAGCCGGCTCTCACTAGGGTGATTTGCCCAATTATTTTTCTCTCCCTTCTCCGTAAAGGTGGGATTATGGTCTGAGCAATAGACCTTGTAATCCCATTCAGTTTACGAGTACTCTATGCTACAGAGAGCTAATTTTTGACTGGGTCCTCCTATTGTCTCCCTTTTTGTATCAGATAAATATTGATAAATATTTAATACCTTCATTAGAAAGCAGCATTTTTAAGTTTGAACTCAATATTCTGGCGAGCCGAGAGGGAGAAGCTAATGAGAAACTTGTCTCCATAGCAGATGCATCTGATGGCTTAGGGTAAGAGCTAAGAGGTTGAGAGAGGATCCAAGGAAGAGCTTTTTCACTCACAGGGTGTTGGAAAGTGGAATGCATTGGCTGAGTGGGTGATGGAGGCAAGTATTCTCACATTTAGAAAGTATCAAGACAATGGCTGTGGACCAAGTTGGCCTTTGGCATGGACATGGGTGGCGGGGGAGGGGTGGGCTGTGTTGGGGTAGGGCAGTGAGTGATGAGAGTTCAAGTGTTGTATGACTATAACTACATATTAAGCATTCTTGCAATTTTGCAATTTATTTGGATATGACATTATTATTCTTGATCTCATAAAATATTGCATGCAAACTTTTTTTCTTAATCAGACTGCTTGCTTTCGAGAAGAGCGGGATGTGTTAGTAAATGGAGACAGCCAGTGGATTACCACATTGCACTATGCTTTCCAGGATGAAAATTATTTGGTAAGTTAAAATCTGGAGTTTTAGTTTTATTTTGTTTAAATTTATATATTTTAAAAAATGTTCATTCCTGTTTAACTGTTCTGTACAGTGCATTGATTCCTGACTATGGAAATGGCATTTGTCTTCCAAATTCCCATGTCATTATTATTCTTAAAATCATTACAGAGAAAGTGCAGCATTGATTAGATTGACTTCCTACTGGTCTTTCTCTTTATATTGGTGAAGCTGTGTGTCTATCCATCTACCTGATACTTCTCTTGCTTGATCAGCCCTAGATAATAGAACTGATAGTTGAACCATTCATTTGAGAATAACAGCAGTGAAGAAATAAACACCTTCAAATATTTCTCTGTATTTGGTTTTTGAAGGTTTTGTCAATTATTTCTGAATATTGTACAAAACATTGGTGAGATTGTACTTAGAATGTTGTAAACAGTCTGGTTGTCACGCTGTAACAGCAATAGAGAAGAGTACGGAAGAGATTCACCAGAAATGGAGTGGAGTGCTGTTATTGCAAAGATAGACTGAATTAGGGTGGTTGTAATAAGGATACCGTGATTCTGCAATTGGATGTAGATGGATTGAGTGAGTGGACAAAAGAAGGGTAAATAGAATTTAATGTGTGAGCTCATGCACATCAGTTAAAGGAATCAGAAGGCTGATTATTACCTATAGGGAGAGAGACTGCATGAGTAAAGTACAGAGGGACCAAGGAGCTTTCAAGCATGAATCAAAAAGCTAGCAGGCAGATCAAACAAGGAGAAACAAATGCATTTTGGCTTCATTCCAAAGGGGTTGGAGGTTAAAAAATGTAGACTTTGAGGTGTGCAGGGTGTTGATTAAACTTCACCTGGAATACTGTGTACAGTTTTGGTATCCTTATCTTTTTTTTAAAAAAGAGTACTGTAACATTGGAAGTAGGACGTAAGAAATTCACCAGCCTAATTCCTGAGATGAGAGGGTTATACAACCATGAAAAACAAACTAGTTAGGGTCGATGGAACGTAGAAGAATGAGGGTGATGTCACTTAGATATACAGTGACATGCAAAAGTTTGGGCACCCCGGTCCAAATTTCTGTTACTGTGAATAGCTGAGTGAGTAAAAGATGACCTGATTACCAAAATGCATAAAGTTAAAGATGACACATTTCTTTAATATTTTAAGCAAGATTATTTTTTTATTTCCTCCTTTTACAGTTTCAAAATAACAAAAAAGGAAAAGGGCCCGAAGCAAAAGTTTGGGCACCCTGCATGGTCAGTACTTAGTAGCACCCCCTTTGGCAAGTATCACACCTTGTAAACGCTTTCTGTAGCCAGCTAAAGGCTCATTAATACTTCTGCGTAGTAGCCTATGCCATAGCCTACGCAAGTGGCCTATGCAGTTGTGAGCATTTATACCTGTGTGTTGGTGTGTCTGCGTCGCTCTGCAATTCACCGTCAAAACTTTAGTTGGCGGTGGTGTTTCTATGCCACTGTGTTGAGTTTCTTCGTGTTGAAACTTAACACGAAGAAACTCAAACTACAAACAATGGCGACTGAAACTGAGGGAGGGTGAATTTTCTGTGCTTGTCTGGCCATTAAGAGACATGGACGAGGAAATGCATTTCAAATATTTTTGGATGTCGGCAGGTAGATTTGACGATTTGGTTCATCGTCTCCAACCATTTATTTCGCATCAGTGTATGCACAGTATACTCAGAAACTGGCAATCTCCATTCGAGTTTTAGCTTCAGGTGGAAGTCAACACAGGGTCCTCCATAATTTCGGAGGACTGTAAAGCTTTATGGAAAGCATTGCAGCCAGAGTTCCTTCCCTGCTCTTCGGTCGACCAATGGGAAGCTATTGCAGCGTAGGAGGAAATGCGATGCTACCAAGCGGACCAATCACAGTTGTTGCGGTCTGTGTTGCCACAACGCATAGTTGCATTTTTGGGGAGTGCGCGTCAGGCTACGACGTAAGGTACGCGGCTATGCCATACTGACGGCATAGATTTGACGCAGAAGTATAAATTGGCCATAAGAGTCTTTCAATTCTTGTTTGGGGGATTTTCGCCCAATCTTCCTTGCAAAAGGCTTCTAGTTCTGTGAGATTCTTGGGCTGTCTTGCATGCACTGCTCTTTTGAGGTCTATCCATAGATTTTCGATGATGTTTAGGTCAGGAGGCTGTGAGGGCCATGGCCAAACCTTCAGCTTGCGCCTCTTGAGGTAGTCCATTGTGGATTTTGAGGTGTGTTTAGGATCACTATCCTGTTGTAGAGGCCATCCTCTTTTCATCTTCGGCTTTTTAACAGATGGTGCTTCCAGAATTTGCTGGTATTTAATTGAATTCATTCTTCCCTCTACCAGTAAAATGTTCCACGTGTCACTGGCTGCAACACAAGCCCAAAGCATGATCGATTAACAGTTGGAGAGGTGTTCTTTTCGTGAAATTCTACATCCTTTTTTCTCCAAACATACCTTTGCTCATTGTGGCCAAAAAGTTCTTTTTTATCTTCATCAGTCCACAGGACTTGTTTCCAAAATGCATCAGGCTTGTTTAGATGTTCCTGGCAACCTTCTGACGCTGAATTTTGTGGTGAGGATGCAGGGAAGGTTTTCTTCTGATGACTCTTCCATGAAGGTCATATTTGTGCAGATGTCACTGCACAGTAGAACAGTGCACCACCACTCCAGAGTCTGCTAAATCTTCCTGAAGGTCTTTTGCAGTCAAACAAGGGTTTTGATTTGCCTTTCTTGCAATCCTGTGAGCAGTTCTCTCAAAAAGTTTTCTTGGTTTTCCAGACCTCTTCTTGACCTCCACTGGGATGAAGTAAAGAGCTGGGAAGTTGGTGAAAGCGATGCAGGGCTGGAGAAGGGGGAATCTGATAGGAGAGGACAGAAGGCCATGGTAGAAAGAAATAGGGGAAGGAGCACCAAAGGGAAGTGGTGGGCAAGCAAGGAGATAAGGTGAGAGATAATAATAGGGACTGGACATCTATGGTCAAAAAAAGATGCTTGGGACCAGGGAACTTGAAATCATTGAAAAGATCAAGAGCGTGTGAAGTGCCATGGATGTAGGTAGGAAGGGACTGAACCGAGGACGGGGGGGGGGGGGGGTGTGGTAAAACAGAGTCAGATATGAGTTCAGCGGGGCAGGAATAAGCTGAAACAATGGGTCTACCTGGACTGCCAGGTTTTGGATCTTGGGTGGGAGGTAGAAATGGAAAGTGCAGGGTGAGGGAACTATTGGTGGCAGTGGATGGGAGATCCCCGGATCTAATAAGGTCAGTGATGGGTGTGGGAGACAATGGCCTGGTGCTCCTTAGTGGGATCCTGTTCGAGCAGTAAATAAGAGGTGTCTGATAGTTGTCCTTGGGCCTTAGCAAGATAGAGGTCAGTCCCCTTTCTCGATCTCTCTCTTTCTATCTCTGGAGACAGCCTGTCCACTGATTTCTATTACAAACCCTCTGACTCTCACAGCTACCTGGACTATACCTCTTCCCACCCTGTTACTTGTAAAAATGCGATCCCTTCTCTTAATTCTTCTATAACCACTGCATCTGCTCTCAGGGTGAGGCTTTTCATTCCAGAACGAAGGAGATGTCCTCCTTCAAAGAAAGTGGCTTCCTTTCCTTCCCCCATCAACGTTGCCCTCAACTGCATCTCTTCCTTTTTGTACACGTCTGCCCTCACCTCATCCTCCCACCACCCCACCAAGGATAGGGTTCCTCCTCTTGTCCTCAGCTACTACCCCACCAGCCTCTGTGTTGGTAGCACATAATTCTCTGTAACTTCTGCCATCTCCAACAGGATACCACCACCAAGCACATTGCCACCCCCCCGACCACACATCCTGCGTTTTGCGAGGTTTGCTCCCTATGTGACTCCCTGGTCCAGGCACCCCTCCCCACTGATCTCCCTCCTGGCACTTATCCTTGCATGCAGAAGTGCTACACCTGCCCCTACATCTCCTCCCTCACTACCATTCATGGCCCCAAACAGTCCTTCCAGGTGAGCCTACACTTCACCTGTGCCTGTTGGGATCATTTACTGTATCTGGTGTTCCTGTTGTGGCCTCCTGTATACCATTGAGACCTGATGTTGATTGGGAGATCACTTCGCTGAGCACCTACTAGTAAAAACATTTTTGCCAGAAAAAGTGGGTCTCCCACTGGCCACCCATTTTAATTCCACTTCCCATTCCCATTCCATGTCCATCCATGGTGCCCTTTACTGTCCCAATGAGGCCACACTCAGGTTGGAGGAGCAACATTTTATATTCCGTCTGGGTAGCTTCCAACCTGATGGCATGAATGTTGATATCTCAAACTTCAGGTAATGCCCCCCCCATTCCTAATTCCCTTTTCCCCTTCTCATCTTATTTCCTTGCCTGCCCTTCATCTCCCTTTGGTGTTTCTCCCCCTTTTTCTTTCTTCCATGGCCTTCTGTCTTCTCTTAGATTTCCCCTTCTCCTGCCCTTGTATCTCTTTCACCAACCAACTTCCCAGCTCTTTACTTCCCCGCTCTTTACTTCCCCTTCCCTCCTCTCAGTTTCACCTATCATCTTGTGTTTCTCCCCCCACCACCCCCCCAACCTAACTCTGACTCCTCATCTTTTTTACTTCAGTCCTGGTGAAGAGTCTGACTGAAAAGTCGACTGTATTCTTTTCTGTAGATGCTGCCTGGTCTGCTGCATTCTTCCTGCATTTTGTGTGTGTTTGGATTTCCAGCATTTGCAGATTTTCTGTTGTTTGTGAAGGTAGATGTTGGGATGTTTTTTCACTAGTGGGAAAGTTTCGCACAAGGGGATATTGACTGTAAGATAATGGAGCTGGATGTTTAAAACCGGTGTCTGTAGAAATTTCTTCTCACAATGGGTGGTGAGTCTCTGAAATTCTGTGCCCCAGTGGGTAGTGGAAGCTGGATCATTAGGGGTATTTAAAGTAGAGCTGGATAAATATTTGAGAGATTAAGGAATAGACCGGTGTGGAGAAATAGCACAGAAGAGTTGAGGCCTCATACATCAACCATGATCATACTAAATGTTGGGGAGCCTTGAAGGACCTGATGGCCCATGCTTCCTATTTCTTCATGTTTTTATGTTCTCTCTGAAACATTGGAGGCTAAGCAGTGACCTTATAGACATTAATAAAATTATGAGAGGCATAGATGTGACAAGAGTATTTTTCCAGGGGCTTGAGATCTAGAACTAGCAAGTACAGAGAAGAGAAATTTAAAGGGCAGCTGAAGGCTGTTTTCCAATAGAGGGCAATGAATATTTGGAAGGAGTGGCCAGTTAATGAAGGCAGTTGCATTTGCGATCTTTAAGTCATTTGGACAAATAGGAAAGGCATAGAGGAATATAGGTATCGTGGTCTTCATTGATAAGATGGGCTGAAAGTGTGCTTTTCTGTGTTGTATGTTTCTGTTATTCTGTGATTTATGATTCTGCTGGTTTAAAGAGGCGTATTTTGTTTCAGATAGATGCATTGCATATAAGGTAAACGAGATATTTACAGAGAATAAGCAAGTGGTGTATGCTGTGAGTGAGAAGCATAGAAAGGCTGGTAGCAGTATTGATAGGCCATGTATTTAAAGTTTGTGGAATCCTTCATAAGTGCCTGGTGAAAGTGAGTCAATACTGCGAATTTTGATAACCCACTAACAGAAATAAAGGAATTGAGATGGGTTGCACCATTGTCAAGTTATCAATAGCACAGAATTCAATGAGAGAATAGTAGGTAGTATTGTGGACTTGCAAGATGCAGAGAGTAGCATGTGATGGTTTCTTCTGCTAAAATTCCCAATTGTAAATAGGAGTTCTGATTGTGAGCCTGTCCAAGATTCTTGCCTTTAATTAAACTGACCAATAATATTATTTCTATTCACAGAATAGCTAGATCAGTATAATTAGAATATAATGCAGCACCTTGTGTAATTTACAAACATGAATTTCTGTTGCCTTTATCCTTTTTAAGAATGACTTTGTAAAGATTTGTTCAGTACCCAGGTCTCTGGGGAATACAGCTAAAGCCACACTCACAACACCATAGAAAGGTCATCTAGAGAAGGATGGTGTATTGTTGAAGCAAGTAAGGTGTTTCTGTGCTGTAGACCCAAAGCAGTCACTGTACAACTCCTAATGCCACTTGGAAGTGAATGCAGATTTAAGTGGGTCATGCTGATTAAAACATAGTTTGAAGTTGTGATGGTTTAGACTCCTGGGACAATGGCATTGGTTCTGGGAAAGTGGGATCTGTATAAATATATGTATTACATCCTAGTAGAGATTAGTTCAATGTTATTGTGGGAGATTAGAAGCCTGTGACCAGTTGTGTGTTACAGGGATCCGTGCTGGGTCCCTTGTGTTTGTCATATGTATTAAGAATTTGGAAAAGTGTGTTTGTGGTATGTTTAGTAAATATCTGGATGACACCAAAAGTGGTGGTATGAATGACAATGTTTCTGTAGATCCTTTTGTAACCTTAGACAATGAATAGAATTGTCTAAGCTCACAATTGGATTTAGCTTTGTGGAACAGAGAGACCTAGGATTATGAGTGCATGGTTACTTGAAAATGATAACGTAAGAAGACGGTGGTGAAGGTGAAGTAGGTTTGGCATGTATGCCTTTTCAGTGTCGAACAATTGAGTACAAGAGTTGGGATGTCATGTTATAGTTGTACACAACATTGGAGAGATCACATGGAGTATTATGTACAATTCTGGTCACCCTGCTGTAGGAAAGCTATGATTATGCTCTAGAGGACGCTGAAAAGATTCACAAGCATTTTGCCAAAACTAAAAGACTTGAGTTAAAAGTAGAGCCCAGATAGGCTGGGACTGTTTTCCTCCAAACGAAGAAGGCTACGGGATGACTTTATAGATGTTTCTAAAGTCATGAGAGACATGGAAAAGGTGGATGGTCATCTTCTTGGGGCAGAAGGTAAAGGTTTAAAGTAAGGGGAAAAGATTTAAAGAAGATGCGAATGGGAAGTTTTTTCCAAAATGGAATTCTAGTTTTGTCATTCTTCTGATTTTTTTATTTTTTCTGAATTATCAGATTACAACAAACGTGGCAAGTGAAAGGGAAATTTGCATTTGTGGGCACCTTTCATAACTATGTAGAATATCACAAAACACTTCACAGCCATTGAAGTATGTTCATTGTTATAATGAAGGAAATTATATAATAAATGTATTCATATAAGGTCCAGCAGGGCTAAAGAGGGCCATGAAAAGTCCATGACAAGTTGGATTAAGAGAAGTCGGACACATTTTATATATACATTGAAAACAAGTGATAATTAGGGAGAGAGTATGTCCACTCAAGGACAAAGAAGTCATTTTATGCCTGGAACTGAAAGAAATGGGTGAGATATTGAATGAGTACTTTGCATCTATAATTGGAGATCAGAGAGGAGTGCGTTGATATTCTATGATATGCTGATATCAAAAAAGAAGCAGTATGGGGTCTCTTGAAGAGGAATAAGGTGTATAATTTCCCAGGGCCTCATTTGGGATTATCAGAATTAGGTCATGGGCAACTCTTTGGGCTGAGTGAGGAGAACAAGGAGAGAAAGTTCTGAGTAATGTTGATTAAAACTTAGAAAAAATCTGATATCAGAGAGGGAAGTGAAGGCCACTGATTGTACAGGCTAGGCTGTGTTCACTCGAGGTTTGACGTTTGGGAGCAGAGTTGATTGAAATCCTGGGAATGTGGATTTGATGTTACAGTCAGATCAGCCATGATCCTATTGAAGGGATAAGCAGAGAAAGCACAGCAACTCCTCTACTTACTTTGAAGTTTGCAATGATTCGGCATGACATCTCAAACTTTGACAAACTTCTGTAGATACGTGGTAGACAATACAGTGACTGGTTGTATCGTGGCGTGGCATGGTAACACCAATGTCCTTAAACAGAAAATCCTCAAAAAGTAGTGAGTGCAGCCCAGAACATCACTGGTAAAGCGCTCCCCACCATTCAGCACATCTAGGCAAAGCACTGTCGCAGGAAAGCAGCATCCGCCATCAGGGACCCCCACCACCCAGACCATTCTCTTTTCTTACTGTTGCCATCAAGAAGGTGGTACAGGAGCTTCAGAACTCACACCATCAGGTTCAGGAACAGTTATCACCTCTCAAACCTTCAGCTCTTGAACCACAGGGGATAATTTCACAAACCCCATCACTAAACTGTTTCCACAACCTGTGGACTCACTTTCAAGGACTATTTATTTGAATGTTCTCAATATTTATTTCTTATTGATTAATTAATTTCTCTTTTGCATTTGCACAGTTTGTTGTCTGTTGCATATTGGTTGTTTGTTGACCTTCAAGTGCAGTCTTTTGTTGATTCTATTGTGCTTTGACTTTCTGTGTATGCTCACAAGTAAACAAACCTCAAGGCTGTATATAGTGATATATATATATATATATATATATACTTTGACTTTGAAAGGGTGGAGTAGGGGTGAGATACCAAGTGGTAGGCATTCCTGCCTACTACTCGCTTGTGTATTTAAATGGATTTGTAAAAAAAATGGCTTAGTTGGCAGTAAGCTTGAGGAAAATGTTTGAGTATTTTTGGTGATTGGTATGTTTTTAACAGCAGGGTTTCTTAAGGTTGGTTATTTGGTTCCTTTTTCAGAAATATAAATGAATGATATAGATCTGAGGGGCATGATAATAGGTTTGCAGATGGTACAAAAGTTGTGCATGAGGGAAAAGGCTATATGTGGACCACAAGAAGATATAGTTGGGTAAAAAAAAATCGAAAATTAGAATTTAATCTTAAGCAGAATGAAAAATGCACTTGGAGAAGGGTTGCAAAGCAAGGGATTAAGTATTAAGTGACAGGATAAGATAGTCTGCTGTAGGAATTCAGCAGGTTGAGCAGTATATGTGGAGGAGAAATGAATTATTGACATTTTGGGCCAAGACCTTGTATCAGGACAGTTGAATGGAGAGGGGAGATAGCAAGGATGAAGAGGGAAAAAAAGGAGTGAGACAGAACACTATCAGACTGAGGCAAAATAATTTAAACATAAATCTCATAGAAATGGTATCCAGCTTTATGTAGTTTCTCCAGAGTTTTTGATGGCAGTGTGTTTAGATTTACATTATATTTCCCCAACAGTAGTGTGAAAAATGTGCTATTCTACCAGTGAAAGAGGATAGAGTGTAACTTCAGCTTTTGGTGCTAGTGAGTGAAATTATTATTCCTCATTTGGCTGTGTACAGTTTTAACTTTTTTTAAACCTTTATCTACTTGCACTAAAGATTTTAACTTTGTGAGTGTTGGCAGATGTTGTGCAGGCAAAGGCAGTGAACTCACTGATTTTCGATCTGAGACAGGCCAGGAAATGTATTTTCTACAAGTGCGTCTGGTTTCTATTAAATTTATAAGTTTATTGTGGAACCACAATATTTGAGTGACTGAAAGAAGTGATTTAACTAAAAAGTACACCGTACTTGAATCTAGATTGGAAATAAAAACTAATAATTATACTTAATTTCTTTTACTCTTAAGCTATTTAATTAGGATTATGGAAAGTCGTGTTTGCATAAATGCTCCTTTTAAAAAATATGTGCTGCTCTGCATCATATTTAGAGCACAGGGTGGCTGGTTTTCATAAACACATGCTGAGAATGCACTGGACAGACTTTAGTTGTTCACAAATTCAGCACCATCTAAGTCATTTCAAACATGTCAGAGATCCTTGCATGAAAGTACATATTTATTTAAATTTGTAGAGTCAGTAACTTACAGGTTAATCAGCTCTGATTGGATGGTGATCTTTAGGTTCCTCAGTCTCACTTGTGACAGGAGGTTATTGGCTTATCAGGTATCATGGCTGTTTTCACCACATTGAAGTTCACAGGGCTACAGACCATGGTTTACACCAGGCAAGATTAACTGGCCTTAATCTTGGTACTTGGACAACCTCTATCCTGAATGGTGTGATGCATTTCACACTGATATCTTCTTAATGTTAATAAGAATAGAGGCAACTGGTTTCATATCTACTTCCTGGGTATCAGTTTGTCTGGCAGTCGGATTTCTGAACCTCACGGCATATAAAGCTTAGCGCCTTAACCAGTCTGATTCTAGAGTGAAGCAATGTAAATTTATAGCAGAGCCTCAGTTTCTGTTATTCCAGTTAGGTGAGATTTGAATTTCTGAAGTTCTGATGAAAGTGTAATCTAGTAAAATTCAATACATATAGAAATAAGAAAGTTTCAGATTCCCTCACTATTGTTCTGCTTTTCCTTGACTCTAGTATCTTGTTATGGACTACTATGTGGGTGGAGATCTCTTAACACTACTTAGTAAATTTGAGGACCGATTACCAGAAGACATGGCAAAGTTCTACTTGGCAGAAATGGTGTTGGCCATCGATTCAGTTCATCAGTTACACTATGTGCACAGGTAAGATGAACTAACATAATGGTTTGATAGTTCATGAAATGTATTAGAATCTAAACTTTATTTTTGTCACAATTTCGTGGATTGTCATAATTTTCCTATTTTCTAAACACTTATATTTATAGATTATTTTAAACTGTTGTGTAGTCCTACTCCTAATGGACTTGCTGTAGCATTTGCAAAATTATTAATTTTTTTGTGCATACGAATGAATACCAGCTTTTCAAATGAAAATTAATGAAGAGAACTAAGCTAACTTTTGTCACAATTAATGTCAACAAATACCTTCATGGATTTGAGCTGAACTTCTTTACTAACTCTATAAAGAAAGCTGAGAGCTGATTCAAGTAAATCCCCAGCATTTGTGGGTCAGAACTGATTACAGAGGTGGGGAATTAATTTCATAGACGTTAGGATAAATAGAATGTAGAGGGACAGCTTTATTTCTGTTCCTTGATCTACTGAATCATTATCCAGTTAAAATGACTAGGAGTCATCACAGTTATAGATGTACAATGATGATGGGTTATTCATTAACATTTCCAATTTCAAAGTAAATTTATTATCGAAGTATGTACTATATGTTACCCTATGCTACATTTCCTTGCTGGCATTTATAAGGCGAAAAAGAAATACAGTAGATTTTTTGAAAATTCTGAAACAAAGATTGACATACACCAATGTACAAAGGAAAACAAAAATATGCAAATAAAAATAATACTGAAACATGATTTGTAAAGAGCCCTTGAAAAGTGAGTCTGTAGATAGTAGAATCAATTCGGAGTAGTGGTGAATGAAGTTATCCACATTAGTTCAGGAACCTGTTGACTGTAGGGTAATAATTGTTCCTGAACCTGGTGATGTGGGACATAAGGCTTCTGTACTTCCTACCCGATGGTAGTAGTAAGAAGAGGACATTCCATTTAAAATCAGAACTCCACTGCTCTGTGTCATATTTATAACATATAACTACTGGTCCTGAGAAAAACATGCATAGGAGACATCACTTGTTCACCAGTTCAGCACTATTTAAATCTCTTTAAGCACGTCAGAATTCCTTGTATGGAAAAGGCTTAATTTTTAAACTACTATGCTAACAGTAATCTACAGGTTCCTTTCATAGCAGATGTATGTCACATGCCCCTTCATTTCTGCCCCATAATTCACTGAAGCCCACTGTACCTTAGTTCCCTTTGTGTGCGAATATCTGCCAATCTCTGTCTCAGATATTCTTAGAGACTGAGTCTCCACAGTTCTCTCATGCAGAGAATTTCAAAGAATGGTCACCCGCTTGGTGAAGAAAATTCTAATCTCAGTCTTGAGTGGCCACCCATGATTCTTAACTATGTGCTGCCCAGTTCTAGACAATATTCCTGTATCTACCCTGCCAAACCTCGCAAGAATTTTGTATATTTCAATGAGATTCCCTCCCAGTTCTTATAAACTCTGATGAATATAGGTGCAGTCTTAGCAATCCCTCTCTAGAGGACAATAAAGTCTGCCTCCACAAAGGACACAGCATGTGTTGCTTTGGATTTCCAGCACCTGCAGAATTTCTCATGTTTAAGGTTTGCTGCCTCCCAAATCCTGGAATCCATCTGGTTAATCTTGGTTGTGTTCCATCCACTGTAAATGTATTCTTCCTGAGTTTTGAAATCAGGCCTCTGTTCAGTGTCCTACGTGTGATCTCGTCAGGACCTTCTATAATTCCATTGAAAACTTTGTTTATTCAAATCCTCTTGAAATAAAGGCAGATATTACTGTTTTCCCTTATAATTGCTTGCTTTACCTACATGTCTATTTTCAGTGATTACTTTATAAATGCACGAGGTCTCTCTGATACCAAGGTCCTTTACCACTTAAAATATACTACATTTATACTACATTTTCTAGTTTTGCGCATTAGATTCCATTCTGTCCTTGTCATTGACATAGCCTCTTTTATCTTGTCAAAACCTCTCTGCATCTGCTTGACAAGCTAAATTGTTACCCAGCTTGGTATCGTTATAAAACTCAGATATATGACACAATCCTCCATCCAGATCATTGCTGTAGTTTGTGAACAGCTGTGGCACCAGCTCCGGTTCCTGTGGCAGCTCACCAGTCACAACCTACAGCCTGAAATGAATAATTTTATCTTGCGCATTTTTGTATTAATTAACCAGTCCTTAATTCATGCTAATATACAACTTCCGATGACTCTTAATTTTGTGTAATACTATCTCAAGCTCCCCATTATACATCTAGGTCGTAGAGCCTGCACTCCTTTCCATTCACTGGGACTTGGTTCCTCTGCCCTCTTTCTAGTCACTCTGGCGTTGATGCCCACACTACTTTTTTATCATCAGATTCCAGTTTCTGTAGTCCCTATCCACTCACCTTGCTCCTGGTTCTTGCGCTTCCTTTCAACCTATCTGGTTTATTGGACTATTAAGCTGTTTAACATCTAAATAAAGTGAATTAATATTACATTGATGTAGCTGGGAAAAACATGACAATCTGGCATTACCGAAGTCCCATGTAAATGTGTATTGAGTTTTTGGATTTTAAAAAAAGTAAAAGATTTATCAAGGATGATTTCTGTTTCATAAATCTGTGTTGGTTTTGCCTGATGTTATTTTCTAAGCACCCTGTTATCGTGTCCTCATCAGTAGGTTCTAGCATATGTCCTATCATTGACATCTGGCTAATCCCTATTTACTTTCCTCTTTTCTTAAATAATAGAGCTGTTCTTAATAATTTTTAATCCGTGGGAATATTCAAGAGTGTGGTATTTTGGAATATATACATTTTTGTGAATAACCTTGGGCCCATCTGAGACTGCATGTGAAATATTGTGAACAGCTCTGTTCAATTAAAAATGGATATACTTACAATAGAAGATTTGTACAAGGGATCACATATGTGATAATTACATATCAAGGAAGTGCATTTTTCCAGAGCACGAGAGCAGCAAAAGAGCAAACACTTGTCATTCTGATAGTTGTTGCTGAAGCACATTGAATGTAGCTGCAGTTATTCAAATGTGTGAGCTAAACAGCAGGATGGAAAATTATTACCCTTTCAGGAACACACTAAGACATTTTTCATGTAAGCTGTGACGTTTTCCCATTCTCACTCAGTCCAATTTTTCTGAAGTCATTTAAGAACAACTGCCCTCATAAGTACATACTGTTTCAATAACACAGGCAGATGGGAATAGCAGCCCAGTTGTCTTAGATGAAAAGCCTGTTTACATGCTGCATAACTCTATGACTTTTCATGGGAAAGACAAGGATTTCACAAAATTGTTCCTGATTTTCCTGTTTATTTTGTAATTTCCTCTTGTTATTGAACACTTTTCCAGATACAGGTTTTGCTAGCATCAGGATTAGTTTTGTCTATTATTTGTATTGCCAAGCTGGAGACCAGTGTACATTTTCTTTCTACTTCTATGATTAGGCAGAGAAATCCACATAGCAAGAGAATTTTGGTTCTCTGAAAATACTGGTTAGATGCCTCACTTGCCATATTGTGACTACATCTAATAAAGTTTATTTTAATTTAGGGAAGTGTTTAGTTTTCTGTTCATTGTTCAGGCCAATGGATTGTGGGTAGGATTCAGATGTGAAAGGCAGTTCTGTGTCACAGCTGTGTCAAGTTTCCTGTTAAAGTTCCTTGGCAGCCATCTTTCTTTAGTTTAATAGAAAGTGATAATATAACAAGGACAGCTGGTGAAGTGATATTGCTTTCCTTGTGAAGCTGCACCCACATGCCATATGTATTACACATCCCTTGGAGAGGAATTCTTGTGGATCTTTAGGAAAAGAAGTGAAAGCCAAAACTGGTTTAAATGCAGTCAAGTTATTTAGATTAGTATGTTGCCAGGACACCTAAATCACAGACTGCTTTTAATACTTGATGACAGATGCAGGAATTGACCTGGTCTGGCTCGCGTTTAGATGTCTATACATTAAGGGAAGTGACTATATCAGTTATATAAGATTTTTCTGGGCTATGCATCACTTTTCACAAGCTAATAAAACAATTAAATGTAATTAATTCTGGTGGGACAAAACAACTTTTTTCAAGTGTACTGATTTTCATATCTTAATCCCTGCAGTCAGAAAAAAGTCATGCAGTAAAGTGCGACTGAGGAATTGAATTCTAAGCACAGTGCTGGCAAGTTGCTAAAATAAAATGTGCGTTGTCAAAACTCTGTTTATAAAATCTGCTGTTTTTGCATCAGAATTTCTCTGTATGCCAAAAGTAATACAGGTTTACCCACTAACCGAAGGTAGGGCGTTCCTATGAAACGATTCATAAGCCAGAATATCGTAAAGTGAAGAAGCAATTACCATTTATTAATATGGGAAATAATTTTGAGCGTTCCCAGACCCAAAAAATAACCTACAAAATCATGCCAAATAACACATAAAACCTTAAGTAACAGTAACATATAGTAAAAACAGGAATGATATGATAAATACACAGCCTATATAAAGTAGAAATACTTTTCTGCAGCACTGTCTAGCGCAGCGAAAATCTCACGGCAGCGCTCTCGGCAGAAACACTCTCTCCAGTAACCTTTAAGCTGTGAAGCTGCCAAATCATACCAAATAACACATAAAAATAAACAGCCTATATAAAGTAGAAATAATGTATGTACAGTGTAGTTTCACTTACCGGAATCAGGAAAACTCCAATAAATTGGCAGTTTCCTCACAGTTAAACACTTGCTTATACGAATAACCACCTTCTAAAATTATTTTCTTCAGTTCAGCTGGGAACTTTTTGGCAGCTTTAGTATCAGCCGAAGCACTCTCTCTGATAAACGTTAAACCATTAAGCTGTCCTCTCCTCAGAAACTGATCAAACCACCCATGACTGCCTTTAAATTCTACTTTCGCGACACTTTCATCACCATCGTCCACTGCTTTCTGTTTCAGCTTATTAAAAAGACTGACTGATTTCTCCTTAAGTATAAGAAAACTTAATGGAACACCACATTTTGTACACCCATCAATCCACTCAAACAATAGACTTTCCATTTTATCCATTATTGGATACCGACTAAGAGAGACCACTTTGCTATGAGCAGAACCAACAGTAAAATCGGCAGCTTTCAAAATTCTTTCTCTCTGCATATAAATAGTGCGAATGGTGGACGCAGGCAAGTTCAACGCGCGGACAATGACCTTACTTTGTTCACCACGATTGAAACGCTTAATTATGTCTAGTTTTACACTAAGTGTAACACCCTTACGAGCTCTTTTAGGCTTTTCCGATATCTTAGAACTCATGCACAAAATAAATCGAGATAAAGCACGTGTTTAAGCAATGGCGGCTAGAATGCAGTTCCTTGGGAGGAGCTTGGCTGTTCAGGCGTGCGCTGCCTTTTTTCGTCACAGTGAAAACACCTTCTGTTAGCGAAAACAGGTAACTAATGTAGGTCTTTTGTAACAGCAAGGTGTTGTAAAGCAAGCGTTCAGAAAACGGAGGCCACCTGTAACATTCATGCTAGGCTGCTGTCCGTTGGTTAGTGTGACACTGTGTCTGTGTAAAAAATCTAATCAGTACTAGTTTTTATAGAACTCAAAAGCATATTTATGACACAAAAGGTAAATCAACGAGTTTAAGTTGTCTGCAGGTTTTTGTGGCGTTTTGCACGAACTTAACGGGTACATCAGATTTCATGCTTTTGTATTGCTTCCTTTCAGTACAAGGTTCCATGAGAATGCTCCATTTTCACATTCAATGCACTCATATCCAAACCTAAAAAAAGGAAGACTTGGATTTAGGAAGTGACTTCTACAGCCACAGGCCAGGCTAAAGCCCTTTCCATGCATTGAATTATTTCAGAAATACCTAGAATTGAAAATTCAACAACTAATTTGTATTTGGCAAGGTCAAAGAAATAGTCCTGTTGGAATGATATAATTTATTTACAGCTGTAAGTGTTCACTACCTCGTCAGTGAGAATTCTCTGCTCTCCTTTGAATGAGTGCAATGAGATCCATAGTGTGTCCACCTGAAACAAAAGATGGGGCCTTGGTTTAGTGTATCAGAAAAATAGTATCACTGACAGCCCAACACTCCCTCAGTATTGTCCTTGCATGTTAGTGCTCAAGTGTCCAGCAAATGATTTTGAGATTGGTATACTCTAACTGAGCCATGGCTGATCAATTCATTGCTGATGTGGTACTGTGATGTACACAGATATCCTATCTGTTAATATGGAGGTGCTGGTGCTACTTATTTGAGCTCTGGTTTTTGTCCTTTTGGTTGTCCTCAGGCACTCCTAGGAATGAAGAGAGCACATTGCTACTAATCCTGGATCTTTTTCATCAAACGTCTATCCACTTCAACCCTACTAATTACACTCTGTTTTAAATTGACAATCTCATATAGTTTTCATCCTTAAAGTATTTTTATTTTGTATTTCTCATTACTGACTCCTAACTTAATAAACTACCTCTTCATTGCCAGTCTGTTCTATTCATCCAATCTAGTGGAGAAATTCATATTAATTCACATCTGCCATGACAACTATGTGATAGTCATATCAGGACTAAGATACAGAGCAAGCATTAGTAAGTTTATCACCAGTTAATCCTTTACTCGTATTAGTTGAGGGATATATGTTGGATCAATTTGGGACTGCTTTTTCAAGTAGTCAAGACACACACCTCTTCTCTCCCACACACCCCCCCCACCCCCAAACTGTACTTGAGTTGACTTTATTTCATATATCCTTCATATACATGAGTAAAAGTCTTTACGTTACATCTCTAAGTGTGCAATTTATAGTAATTTATAATAAATAGTATGTACAACAGGACATTCAATACAAAATAGAAATACAATTGTATCAGCATGAATTTATCAGTCTGATGGCCTGGTGGAAGAAGCTGTCCCGGAGGCTGTTGGTCCTCTCTTTTATGCTGCAGTACCGTTTCCCGGATGGTAGCAGCTGGAACAGTTTGTGGTTGGAGTGATGCGGGCCCCCAATTATCCTTCGGGTCCTTTTTACCCACCTGTCTGTAAGTGTCCTGAATAGTGGGACGTTAACATCTATAGATCCACTGGGTTGTCTGTACCACTCTCTGCAGAGTCCTGCGATTGAGGAAATTACAGTTCCCATAACAAGCAGTGATGCAGCTAGTCAGGATGCTCTCAATTTTGCCCCTGTAGAAAGTTCTAGGGATTTGGGGGGTCCATACCAAACTCCTTCAACCGCATGAGGAGAAAGAGGTGCTGTTGTGCCTTTTTCACCACACAGCCAGTATGTACAGACCACGTGATGTGTATGCCGAGGAACTTAAAGCTGTTCACCCTCTCAACCCTAGATCCACAGATGTCACTAGGGGTTAGCCTGTCTCCATTCCTCCTGTAATCCACAACCAGTTCCTTTGTTTTTGAGACATTGAGGGAAAGGTTATTTTCTTGACACCACCATGTCAGGGTGATGACTTCTTTTTTTTAGGCTGCCTCATTATTATCTGTGATAAGACCAATCAGTGTAGTGGTGTCAGCAAATTTAATTAGCACATTGGAGTTGTGAGTGGTGACACAGTCATGGGTGTACAGAGAATAAAGGAGGGGGCTTAGGACACAACCCTGAGGGGCACCTGTGTAGAGGGGCAGAGGTGAGGGAGCTCACTCTTACCACCTGCCAGTGATCTTGACAGGAAGTCCAGGATCCAGCTACACAAGGTGGGGTGAAGGCCAAGGT
The DNA here is from genome assembly GCF_963921235.1 of Mobula hypostoma. NCBI lineage: Eukaryota > Metazoa > Chordata > Chondrichthyes > Myliobatiformes > Myliobatidae > Mobula > Mobula hypostoma. The sequence goes on from NC_086098.1 coordinate 123,032,840, forward strand.
CTCTGAGCTTCTTGTCAAGTCTGGAGGGAATTATGTGCTGAATGCTGAACTGTGGTCCAAGAACAGCATTCTCACATAAGCATCCCTCTTCTCCAGGTGTGTAAGGATGGCATGAAGAGTTGTGGCTATTGCATCATCTGTCGATCGGTTGTGTCGATAGGTGAATTGTAGGGGGTCCTGTGTGGGCGGGAGCATGCTGCAAATGTAGTCCTTGACCGGCGTCTCAAAGCATTTACTTATTATTGAGATGAGTGTGACAGGACACCAGTCGTTCAGACATGTTACCTTGTTTTGATGCAGGAAGGCACTCTACAATAGGAGAGGGAGAGATTAAAAATGTCTGTAAACATACCTAGCAGTTGTGCTGGGCACACACTGAGTGCCCACCCCGGGGTGACCTCTGGTCTCGTAGCCTTGCGACTGTCCACTCATTGGAAGCACCTGTGTACTTCAGCCTCAGAGATGACCGAGCTGCAGGTCACATCAGCAGCTGTCCTCAGGGGCTCATCAGTGTTGGCAACATCGAATCAAGTGTAAAAAAGATTTAGCTCATCTGGGAGAGAGGTAGCGATGTTGGAAACTCCACTGTGTTTAGCTTTGAAGTGTGCGATGGTGTGCAGGCCTTGTCATTAGCTCTGTGTTGTTGGGGGAGAGTTGAGTGTGGATCTTGTCCCTGTGTTGTTGTTTCGCCGTCTTAATGACTTTGCCCAGATCATAGCTGCATTTCTTGAGTTGCTTTTAGTCACCGGCAATGTAAGCTCTGTGTCGCACGGTAAGTGCTGCTCGCACAGAACTGTTGATAATAGGGTTCTGGTTTGGATAGACCCTCACTGATTTCTGGGGGACAACATCTTCATCATGGGAGATATTCCAGTTGACGTCATCAAAGCAGTCCTGTAGCCCTCATCAGATTGACTTGCTGATTCAAATTCTTCCAGTCAGTTTTTAATTCGTTCATTGACCAGATCTTCTCCTATGACAAGGACATAAGAATCTTATTCACTCACCTCGGGTCAGGAACTATGAAGTGTAATAAGGCATGATTGTTGAACATTGCTGTCACTGCTTGGTAAATCCCAGGCTGCCAAAGGCATTTTGATAATAGAGGCAGTGGGACAATCTTGTGATGATTGGTGTATGCCTTGTTAATTAATACAAACACTTGACCTGAGTTTCTCAGATGATTTCAGGTTTCCACCTATATGGCCTTCCCTTATATTGTACTTCTGGTTTCTGTGAAGATGTGCTTCTTCTCTCCTTGATTTGCATTCTCCTGTGTGGATTTGTATATTCACGACTTGCTGTCATGATCACAGCCTTACAACCTGAAAATTATTCCAACTGTTTTCTCCTATAAGGGCATGAGAAGTTGGAGCAGGAATAGGTCAACCTGCCATTGAGCTTGATCTGCCATTTGTCAGGTTGGGGCTGTTCTTTTATTCCACACTGTTTGCCTGCACCATCCTCATATCCTCTGATTTGTGTAATATTCATAAATCTATTGATATTTGCTTTGAATAAAGTTAATAACTGTGCCACAATGTTCCATCGGAGTAGGGAATTCTAAAGGTTAATCATTCTTTATAGTAAGAAACTCATCCTATTTTAGTCCTAAATGGCTTACCACTCATTCTGAGATAATGCCCTTTGGTTCCAGACTTAAGAGAATGCAAATTGAGTATACTTCTTAGCTCCTTAAACAGTACACAAGAAATAAAGCAGGAGTAGGCCATCTGGCCCGTCGAGCCTGCTCTGCCATTCAATAAGATCATGGCTGATCTGGCCATGAACTCATCTCCACCTACCTGCCTTTTCCCCATAACCCTTAATTTCTCTACTATGCAAAAATCTATCCAACCTCATCTGAAATATATTTACTGAGGTAGCCTTCACTGTTCCATTGTTCAGAGAATTCCACGGATTCACCACTCTCTGGGAAAAGCATTTCCTCTTCATCTCTGTCCTAAATCTACTCTCCCAAATCTTGAGGCTATGTCCTCTAGTTCAAGTCTCAATACCAGTGAAAACAACTTTCCTGGCTCTATCTTATCTAACCCTTTCATAATTTTATATGTTTCTAAAAGATCTCCTCTCATTGTTCTGAATTCCAGGGAATATAGTCCCAGGCAACACGATCTCTCCTCATAGTCTACTACTTTTCAAGGAAACACTCCAGTGAATTTAGGATGCATTCTCATTATGAGAGAAACACTCTTTTTTAGAAACATTGAAAAACAGAAAACCTACAGCACAATACAGGCCCTTTGGCCCACAATGATGTGTCGAGCATGTACTTACTTTAGAAATTACTTCGGGTTACCCATAGCCATCTATTTTATGCAAGGAGATTAAAATTGTAAACATTGTTCCAGTGTGATTTCACCAAGGCGCTATATAAATGTCTTCACACCTGTACCCAAATCCACTCAAAATATAGTCCAACAAGCAATTTGTACTCCTAACTGTTTACTGCACATGTATCATACATCAAAGTTGCTGGTGAACGCAGCAGGCCAAGCAGCATCTATAGGAAGAGGCGCAGTCGACGTTTCAGGCCGAGACCCTTCGTCAGGACTAACTGAAGGAAGAGTGAGTAAGGGAGCAGTGAGAGATGCACATGTATGTTGGCTTTTAGTGACTTGTGTATCAGGTCCCTTTGACCATCAACAATTCCCAGTCTTTCACCATTTAACAAACACTGTTTTTCAGTTTTATGCACCAGAGTGAATGACCTCACAATTTCTCACATTATATTCCCCATTAAAGGGAATCCCAAAAAATATTTATAAGTGTGTTAGAAATAAGATAGTAGGAAAGAGTGGGTCCCCTCAGGAGGTGGAAGTGTGAATGAGGTCCTAAATGAATATTTATCATTGGATTCAACAATCCAATGGAAAGTAAAGGAGGGTTATGCTGTTGTTCTGGAGTGTGTCTCTTATCAGGCAGGAAGAAATGTTAGTGTAGCCCCCTGGGAAGCCTCAGGCTCGCTCAACTCGCTTTCATCTAGGGGGAGCAGCCTTCGGCTCAGCCAAACTGGGTAATCAAGTTTGTGTGGATGCTGTGTGATGTACCCCACCCTGCCAAATAACAGACAATACACCATATACAATTAAATGATTACACTTTATAGATCTTACTGGAACTATATAATTAATAGAGATAAAATATAAAAGGAAAATAAAAGGCGCCAAACTTATCAAAGTTCAACCACTTCATGCACAACAGTTGGAGCTCAATTAACGGAGTCTTCTTTCCACCGTTCGATCCCCTCCGACCTCCTCGACCCGCCGCCTGGGACCTACCATGGTGGTCGACCAGGCACTCCACACGAGTCTGTCTTTGTTTCCTCTCCTTGCCGAAGACCCTGGGCCTCGGACTCCCACTTGGGGTCTGTCCCACTGCCCAGCCTACAGCATCGCGTCTCCCCTCTCTGCCCCCATCCGCCTTCTGCCTCAAAGTCCGCAAGTAACAATAGCTTACAGACACACAAGAAAGAATAACATTTATCCCAATTGGTTTGTTCCCTCTCTTATCAATAATATAACCCAAACAAGCAGAGAGAGAGAACTCCTTACATCGCAGTTATTATTACAGGAAAGCCATTTTAATTATAACATAACAAAGAAGCCATTTTGTTAGCCTCCGCAGTAACATAAAAGAAGAAACCCCTTACATTAGAAATATTGGTGGACATTAGAGTGGATAAATTCCCAGGATCAGATGAGATCTATCCCAGGATACTGAAGAAGATTTGGGAGGAGATTACTGGGGTTCTGAGAGTGATCTTTGCACCTCTCTTAGCCACAGCTGAAATACCAGAAAACTGGAGTACAGCTAATGTTGTCCCCTTGCTCAAAATGGGTAGTGGGAATAAGGCTGGAAACTACAGGCTGGTGCACCTCATCTCAATGCTGGGAGAGTTGTTGAATAAGATTATGAGAGACAGAGTTTATGTTCATTTGGAAAAGAGGGAGCTATTTAAGAGGAGTCAGCATTCTTTTATTCAGAGCGAGATCATGTCTCTCAGGTCTTTGAAGAGGTAACTAAGAAAATTAAAGACAGTGGTCAGAGTGGTTTATATAGATTTCAGTAAGACTCTTGACAGAGTCATGCATGGTAGGTTTGTCCAGAAAATTAAGGCACAAGGAATCCCAGGCATTTTGGCAAATTGGATCCATAACTGATTTGGCAAAGTATGTATGTGTGTGTGTATTGTACTGATGGTTGTCTAAGGATGCTGTGGACATGGGTCAGCTGGAAAGTTGGGTGGAGTGGTTGTGCAAAATGTGTTTCTATTGAAGAAACTAGATATCAAATTCTGATCAATATGCAAAGTAAAGTTAATAAGACAGTTTATACTTTGTATGCACATCATTGACTATAATTTAAATAAAAATGTCACACTGTTCCTTTGAGAAAAAAATAATTTGCAGTAAAGAACAGGATTGTTCTTTAGGAATTGGTGCTGATTCAGTGAGCCAAAGCACTTTTTTATTGTTCTGTAATTTGTGTAACATCAAATGTGCCTCACACATCTCCATTAAGTTTCCAGACCTCCATCACCCCCCACCCCCAGGTTAAAGCTCTGCTCTCTATTTGATATTTTACATCCTGGGAGAAAGACTCTGACTAATTATCCTGTCTATGCTTCTCATAACCTTATAAACTTCTATCAGATATCTCCTCAGCTTCTGACTCACCAGGGAAATCAATCCAAGTTTGTGCAACTTCTCCTTATAGCTCATACCCTCTAATCCAGGCAATATTCACGTGAGCCTCTTTTGCACTCTCTCGAAAATTCTGTAATACAGCAACAAGAACTACAACTATACTCCAAATGTGACTTGACCAAAGTTGAATTTAACTGCAGTATGACTTCCCAACTTTTAAACTTAATTCTCCAACTGGGCTGATGAAGGCAAACATGGTGCATGCATTCTTTATAGCCATATCTGCTTCTGTTGCCACTTTCAGAGAAATATGGGGCTGTAATCCAAGTTTCTTTGTTTGCATCAGTGTTGCTAAGGGTCCTGCCATTAAGTACGTCCTTTCACCTTGCATATGACTTTCCAGAGAACAACATTTCACATTTGTCCAGATTAAGCTCTATCTGCCATTTCACTGCCAGTATCTCCAACCATGAAAGACCTTATCAAATCCCTTGATAAAGTGCATGTAGACAACATCTACTGCCTCATCAATCATCTTCATCACTTCAAAAATTCCTCAATTTACAAAGATTTGGAAAACTGCTGAACTGATTACTAAAGCAAACTTTGTAATCTTCAACTCCAGGCTGTAGTGAGTACATATCTGACTTTATTTGACCTTTCCATGTTAGGAGGTGCAAGCTTAGATTAATGACGTGGAAAATGAGAAACATCTTGAATATAATTTATTTTCTTGAATGTGAGTGATTTCTTATCTGTGTGATACGAATACTAAAATATTTGCAATAAATGTTAATTACTGGAAACTCACCAAGATCACCATATTTCTTTCCTGTCAGACGCACTATGATGCTGTGTAACAGATACTCTGCTGTGATTGAGCTGTTGTTCTTTCAAACATTCAGACTTGTAGTTGTTGGTTTTGTACTTGTGTTTGCACAGGATTTTCCACACAATTTAATAGCTTTTGCAATTCAGTTGATGTTGGAATCTGGAGCAAAACACAATCTGCTGGAGGAATTCAGTTGGTTGATCAGTTCCTGGCATGAAAGGCATTGCTAACTGTTTGGGTCCTTTCCTCCTGCAGATGCCGATTATCCTACTGAGTTCCTTCCTCAGGCTATTAATAATGATTGATACTGGAGAGCCATGTCTGGATTTGCAGCTCAATTACCTTTAGCTTATATGGGAGAATGAGTAGGTGATAGATAGGAGCTACATGGTGCTAGTCATCCCAAAGCTGGAGGAAGCAAGTACCTAAGTGACTCAGGAGAAGGAAGGGGAATAGGCAACCAATGCAGAGTACCCCTGTGAATGTACCCTCAATAATAAGTATACTGCTTTGGATAAAGTTGGGGGGATGACCTTCTGGGAAGAAGCTGCAGCGAGCAGATCTGTGGCTCAGAAGGGGAGAGAAGAGGAGTGCAGTAGTGACAGGGGATTCCAGAGTTAGAGGAGCAGACAGGCATTTTGGCCTCCCATGTGCCAGGGTCAGGGATGTCTCGGATCGGGTCCACAGCATTCTAATGAGGAAGGGAGAGCAATCAGGAGTCGTGGTACATATCAGTAGCAACAAAGTGGGTAGGAAATGGGAGGATGTCCTGGAGACAATATAGGGAGTTAGGTAGAAAGCTAAAGAACGGGACCTCCAGACTAGTAATCTGTGGATTGCTGCCTACATTATGTGCCAGTGAGGGTAAGAATAGGATGCTATGGCAGATGAATGTGTGGCTGAGATATTGGTGCAAGGGACAGGGTTTCAGATTTCTGGATTATTGGGATCCCTTTTGGGAAAAGTGTGACCTGTACAAAAAGGACAGGTTGCACCTGAACCCAAGGGTGATCAATATGTACATAGGTTTGCTAGATCTCTTGGGGAGGATTTAAACTAAGTTGGCAGGAGAATAGGAACCGTAATAATAGGGCTGAGGATGGGGTAGTTGATGTACAACTAGATGCAGTGTGTAGTGAGACTGAGAGAAAGGACAGGTGGATGATGGGGGAAAATTGCAGTCAGTGGGATGAGTTCAAGTGTAAAGGGTAAAACTGAAAAGGGGAATGAATACAGGACAGAAAGTGTTATATTGGAATGCACGCAATGTATGGGATAAGGTGATTTTGTAGTGCAATTAGGTATTGGCATGTATGACATTGTGGGCAACTCTGAATCATGGCTAAAAGAAGATCATAATTGGGAGCTTAACATCCAAGGATATGCCTTGTATCAAAAGGATAAGCAGGTAGGCAGAGTGGATGGGGTAGCTCTGTTGGTAAAATATGAAATGAAATTTCTTAGAAAGAGGTGACATAGGATCAGAAGATGTAAAATCTTTGTGGGTAGAGTGAAGAAACCTTAAAGGCTGATTTATAGTTGTGCGTACCAGCTTATGCCGTAGCCTATTCAAGTGGGCTACGCCGTTGTGAGCATTTATACTTGTGTATTGGTGTGTCTGCGTCACTCTGCAATTTGCGCACATCACGCATGCGCACACACCTGCCCGTGCAAGGCTTCATGGTCATGGTAGTCTTTCTCAGGGTAAAGAAGTTTAAAGCGAGCATCCTTTATCGTAAAAACGAAATGTGTCCTCCATAATTTCAGAGGTCTGTAGAGCTTTATGGAAAGCATTGTAGCCAGAGTTCCTTCCCTGCCCTATTGCAGCGTAGGAGGAAATGCGATGCTACCAAGTGGACCAATCACAGTTGTTGCGGTCTGCGTTGCCGCGACGCATAGTTACATTTTGGGAGAGGTGTGCGTCAGGTAGGGTTTGTGGCTATGCCATACCTATGGCGTCAATTTGACGCAGAAGTATAAATCAGCCTTAAGGGTAAAAAGACCCTGATGGGAGTTAGATACAGGCCTCCAAATAGTAGCCAGGATGTGGGATGCAAATTACAACAGGAGATAGAAAAGGTGTGCAAAAAAAGGGTAATGCCACGATAGTCATGGGGTAATTTCAATATGCAGATAGATTGGGAAAATCAGGTTGGTGCTGAATCCCAAGAGAGGAATTTTGTAGAACGCCTACAAGATGGTTTTTTAAAGCAGCTTGTGGTTGAGCCCACGAGAGGAATAGAACATAGAAACATAGAAAACCTACAGCACAATACAGGCCCCTTGGCCCACAAAGCTGTGCCGAACATGTCCTTACCTTGGAACTACCTAGGCTTACCCATAGCCCTCTATTTTTCTAAGCTCCATGTACCTATCCAGGAGTCTCTTAAAGACCCTATCGTTTCTGCCTCCACCACCGCTGCCGGCAGCTTGTTCCATGCACTCACCACTCTCTGCGTTTAAAAAAAAGCTTATCCCTGATATCTCGTCTGTACCTACTTCCAAGCACCTTAAAACTATACCCTCTTGTGCTAACCATTTCAGCCCTGGGGAAAAAGCCTCTGACTATCCACACAATCAATGGCTCTCATCATCTTGTACACCTCTATCAGGTCACTTCTCATCCTCCGTTGCTCCAAGGAGAAAAGGCCGAGTTCACTCAACCTGTTCTCATAAGATATGCTCCCCAATCCAGGCAACAACCTTGTAAATCTCCTCTGCACCCTTTCTGTGGTTTCCACATTCTTCCTGTAGTGAGGCAACCAGAACTGAGCACAGTACTCCCAAGTGGGGACTTGACTAGGGTCCTATATAGCTGCAACATTACTTCTCGGCTTTTAAACTCAGTTCCATGGTTGATGAAAGCCAATGCACTGTATGCCTTCTTTATGGACTCGGACCCCAAGATCCCTCTGATCCTCCACACTGCCAGGAGTCTTACCATTAATAATATATTCTGCCATCATATTTGACCTACCAAAATGAACCACTTCACACTTATCTGGGTTGAACTCCATCTGCCACTTCTCAGCCCAGTTTTGCATCCTACCAATGCCCCGCTGTAACCTCTGACAGCCCTCCACACTAACCACAGCACCCCCAACCTTTATGTCATCAGCAAATTTACTAACCCATCCCTCCACTTCCTCATCCAGGTCATTTATGAAAATCATAAAGAGTAGGGGTCCCAGAACAGATCCCTGAGGCATACCACTGGTGACTGACCACCATGCAGAACATGACCCATTTACAACCACTCTTTGCCTTCTGTGGGCAAGCCAGTTCTGGATCCACAAAGCAATGTCCCCTTGGATCCCATGCCTCCTTACTTTCTCAATAAGCCTTGCATGGGGTACCTTATCAAATGCCTTGCTGAAATCCATATACACTACATCTAAGGCTCTACCTTCATCAATGTGTTCAGTCACATCCTCAAAAAATTAAATCAGGCTCGTAAGGCAAGACTTGTCTTTGACAAAGCCATGCTGACTATTCCTAATCATATTATGCCTCTCCAAATGTTCATAAATCCTGCCTCTCAGGATCTTCTCCATCAACTTACTAACCAGTGGTAATTCTGGATAGAGTGTTATGTAATGAACCAGATTTGATTTGGGAGCTTGAGGTAAGGGAACCCTTGGGGGAATGTGATCATAATATAGAATTCATCTTGCAGTTTGAGAGAGAGAGAAGATAAATTCTGATGTATGGCTATTACAGTGGAATAAAGGAAATTCCAGAGGCATGAGTGGATGTGGCTGAAGTTGATTGGAAGGGGACACTACCAGGGATGGCATTAGAAAGAACTGGATGGAGTTTCCGGGAGCCAATAATATAAAAGATGATACCAAAAGTTTTTTTCAAATATACGAGTGGAAGATTGGCAAATCTGGATATCGGACCACTAGAAAATGATGCTTGAGAGGTAGTAATGGGGCGGGGGGAGCAAAGAAATGGCACCTGAACTGAACAAGTATTTTGCATCAGTCTTCACTATGGATGACACTAGCAGTATGTCAGAAATTCAAGAGCGTCAGGGGCAAGAGTGAGTGTTGTTACTATTATTAAAGAGAATGTGCTTGGGAACCTGAACGGTCTCAAGGTAGATAGGTCACCTGGACCAGGTGGATTACACCCCAGTCTTCTGAAAGAGGTAACAGAAGAGATTGTGGAGGCATTAGTAATAATTTTTCAAGGATCACTAGGTTCTGGAATGGTTCCAGAGGACTGAAAAATTGCAAATGTCATGCCACTCTTTAAAAATGGAGGGAGGCAGAAGAAAGGAAGGAACACTAATTCGCCTGACTTTAGTAGTTGGAAAGATGTTGGAGTACATTATTAAGGATGAGGTTTAGGGGTACTTGGAGGCACATGGTAAAATAAGCTGAAGTCAGCATGGTTTCCTTAAGGGGAAACCTTGCTTGACAAATCTGTTGGAATTCTTTGAGAAAATAACAGGCAAGATAGACAAAGGAGAGTTAGTGGACTTTGCTTACTTGGATTTTCAGAAGACCTTTGACAAATTGGCACACGAGGTTGCTTTACAAATAAGAGCCCATGGTGATACAGGAGCGATCCTAGCTTAGAAGATTGGCAGGAGTCAAAGAGTGGGAATAAAGTGGACCTTCTTTGGGTGGCTGCCTGTGAATAGTGGTTGATGGTTCTGGTTCTTTTCATGTTATATGTTAAAGATTTGGATGACGGAATCAATAGCTTTGTGGCCAAGCTTGCAGACGATACAAAGATAGATGGAGAGGCAGGTAGATTTGAGGATGCAGGGCATCTGCAGAATAACTTGTACAGATTGGGAGAGTGGGCAATGAAGTGGCAGATGGAATGTAGTGCTGGGAAGTGCATTGTCATAGACTATTTTTTAAATGGGGAGAAAATTCAAAAATCAGAGGTGCAAGGGGACTTTGGACTCCCTGTGCAAGATTCCCTAAAGGTTAATTTTCAGGCTGTGTCAGTGGTAAGGGAGGCAAATGCAATGTTAGCATTCATTTTGAGAGGACTAGAATATATTAGCAAGGATATAATGCTGAGGTTTTAGAAGGGATTGGTCAGATTGCACTTGAAGTATTGTGAGCAGTTTTGGGGACCTTATCTAAGAAAAGATGTGCTGGCATTGAAGAGGATCTAGAGGTGGTTTACAATAATTATTCCAGCAATAACAGGCTTAATGTATGAGGAACGTTTGATGGCTCTGAACTTGTACTGACTGGAGTTTAGAAGGATGAGGGGAGAATCTCAATGAAACTTATTGAATATTGAAAAGCCTAGGTAAAATGGATGTGGAGAGGATGTTTCCTATAGTGGGAAAGTGTGAGACCAGAGGGCATAGCCTCAGAATAGAGAGACATACGTTTAGAACAAAGATAAGGAGGAATTTCTTTAGCCAGAGGGTTGTTAATCTTTGCACTTCATTGTTACAAATGGCGATGGATACCAAATCATTGAGTATATGTAAAGTGGAGGTCGATAGTTCTTGATTAGTCTGGATGTCAAACATTAATGGAAGAAAAGAAGGCAAAAGAATGGGATTGAGAGGATGATAAATCAGCATGATGGAATAGCAGAGCAGACTTGAAGGGCTGAATGGCCTAATTCTGCTCCTATGTCTTCTGGTCAAGACTTGAACAGTTGACATGGAGCAAAGTTTTATACATTTTAAAATTTAAAGCTGTTACTATGTGGGTGTGATTGGAACACAGATCTCATGGTGTCATCTGAGTTAATCATTTTCTTTCTGTCGTACGCATCACCCTTATATCGTTTGCTTTGGAATTTGATGCCATATGATTGTCATTATTTTAATAGTAAATTTTACCTTTTTTTTCCCTTCATTGTATTTACTTGGCCTAGTTTCTAGTTTCATGTTTAAAGCTGTGACTGGTGGATCACGTATTTTAGAGGTGTCATAACTAAAAATATAAGCATTTAAACCACAGAAATGTTGCAGGCCTGAATGATATTCATCATTGGATGTCAAATTTTGAATCAATCAAAAAGTACCAATGAAAGTGATGATTAAATCACTTAGTCTCAAGGCAATAATGGTCAGCCGATCAAATTGGTTCTATGAACTTCACTGCATAGATTGCATTTGTCATCATTCAAATCAATGATGTTCACGAACTTGTATTTGTGATTCAAAGAACTGGCTTTTTACAATTACAATGTTTTCCAGTTTTGCTGTACAGTGGATTCAGACTAATTGGGCCATCAGTTAATCAGGGCAATTTTTTTTACTGAGTTCTGGCAGCAACCCTTGATTTAACACTGGCCTGATCACAGAACAATTTTTTTTTTGGCATGTGCCTGCATGCGTGCGGGTCTGTGAGCCTGCGTGTGCGTGTGTGTCCATGTGTGCGTCCGCGATGATGTCTTTTTCATGACTTTTACAAGGCGCGGAGTGAGAGAGAGACTGTGTGACACGTCACTGCTCACACAGACATTTTCGCAGTATTTTCCCTTTATTTTACGAGGTCGAGTTGCGATCTCGACACTCAACCCGGCACGGATGGAAAGCGTACTCGGGGGCAGACCCGACTAGTTTTGAACCCGGGAACCTCCGCTTCCGGGTCCGGCGCCGATGTCTTTATGCCACTAGCCGGCCCAATCACAGAACAATTTACAATGACCAATTACTCTATCAACTGGTATGTCTTTGGACTGTGGGAGAAGACTAGAACACCCAGAAGAAACCCACGTGATCACAGAGAGAACATACAAACTCCTTACAGACAGTGACGGGAATTGATCCCAGGTCATTGGTACTGGAAGGTGTTGTGCTAACCACTATGCTAAGATTCCTTTTGTTTATTTGGAATACTTTGCAGCTTAATTGAGAGGGAGACAGTTGCAAAACAGTTTAGAACGAGCATCATTTGTGTGGCCGCTAGATACTCCACCGTGCTTTGAAAGAACAGTTTTTAAATAGTGCCCGTTACATGTGTTTGTATTCAAAAAGCAGTGATTTTTATCACTGATTGGTAGTGAGAAATAATCTGCAAGTCAATTCAGAACTGGTTTGTTCACTGCGGTTTCAAGCACTCAGGCTTGGAGATGCCAGAAACAGTTGGGAGTGAAAATAAGCTGTGCAGCAACCCCAGCCTGCAAAGAATTTGAAGATATTAGCAATCATCTTGAATATTATAATAAAAATGAAGATTTGGAGGATGCAGCTGTCAAAAACATTGTATGAAGGCAGTCCATTATTTTCACTTGGTGTCAGAGCTGATTTTGTTCATTCACAGTCAATCAAAACATGGCTGCATACACTGGATGAATTCCTCGGTTGATAACTATTAGCAACTAATACACAGTTTTATATTAATGTAGTGGTATTGGTAGTACTCTAATTTATTCTGTCTTTCATTTAAATACATAACTTGTTACTCAGTTAAGTGGTAGTTTGTCTTTTTTTTAATACCTTTTTGACTTTCCATGAAACTTTGGTTAGTTGGGGCCACTTAATTGGGCCAAAGTGTACTGGTCCTGATGTGTCCCAATTAACCAGAATCCATTGTATTTATATTGTCCCTCTCACATCCTTGGGTAATATATTGAAGTGCGTATCAGTTGTAATTTACTTAAATGGCAGACTGAATCAAAGGGCTGAATTTCAAAGTCCTGTTAACTAATTTTCAAAATCTGAAGCATCTATGGCTCTATACAGTTACTAGGTAACTTTTGGAGAATAGTGTATTATGTAGGTAGGTTTATCAGCAAGCTTGAAAGCCAAGAATGGTAATAAATGAAATGTTAATCTATATTTTTGTGTTGGCTGGAACTCTTGGAACGCTAGGGACACTGCCTCTTCAGATTTTTATCATCAGAAAGGAAGGAACTGCAGCATTTGCTTGAAACAACAGTGTTGCCAAGTCTCTGCTCATCTACGTTGGGATTAACCTGATTCAGAAGCTGTACTGCTGACTGAGCTAATTAGACAGATTGCATAAATTCATGCATTTTTCTGTGAATGTATTACTGTTAGAAGTGAGCCTTCTTATTCAGCTGTAGATTAGGATTTGATTCCTGATTGAGCCCTCATTCATGCCTAAAGCCTCTCCAACCTTTTTTTGCAGAGGCAGATTTTCACACAGTGGGTAGACAATATGTGGAATGAGCTGACAAAAGAAGTGGTTGAGTCAGATACATTAACCACACTTCTAAACCACTTGTGCTTAGAGGAATTTGGAACAAATGCAGGGAAATGGGATAAGTTTAGATAGGAATCTTAGGCGGCATGGACAGTTTGGGCCTCTCCAATCTCTTTTGCCTCTCTTTCCCTTTAAGACTCTCAAGATCTCTCTTTGACCAAGCATTTAATTTATTGTCCTGGTATATATTGAAGTTTATTTTTTAGCATCCTTGTGGTGCTGCTTAAATTGCTGATGCTGTTGTTTTTAAGAGGTTTGCTAGAAATCTGGAACTTGGTATCATCAGTATGTACATACAAACATATTATCTGCAGTCAACATTGCCTTGAGACAATGTGTAATACAGATGAGAAGTAATACTGCAAAGGAGGAAGAGAAGGTGAAGATCACAGCTGTGATTTGGATAAAGGGGAGTCTACTGAGGGAAATCCCATTGTCTTGTACACTGCACTAGGAGGATAGTGAGGTTACAGATGACTGGTCATCCATTAGTGATTTTATAGAGCCTGTTTCACCTGCTTCAAGAAGAACTTTAAGTGTAATACATGAAGTAAAATGATGAACATTCCTGGAGCAATTTACAGCTTCATCACTTAGCTGTACATCAGCTACAGTATTGCAAAAACTAGGTAGAAATTCCGCTGTTGAAAAGCCAAATAATTAAGTACAAAGACCACAAATCCAAAATGATTTGTCTTTTGGGAGCTAAGAGCAGGTCACATTTTGAGATTACATCAGTTGTGTTTTATTTTAAATATAATACAAATGTACTTAAAGTATAAATGATATTATTGTGCTGTGATTGGTGATTTTGGCAGTTAATTATCATATTGTAAAGGTAAGTAACTACTGTGGGGCAGAGATTGGCATCATTATTGTTACCTGAAAACATCTAGTTACAAACTTAAGTATTGACTCCGTGCTCTGATGGTGCAAGAATTAATGTGTCGATTCATGATGAATAAAAAAGTTGCAAAGAACCAACATCCATTCCTGTACTCATAGCTGTTTTAGACCAGTGTGATCTTGCACCTGTCATTCTGCTTCAGCCCTGCCCTTAACAGATATTTATTCCCAGCCTATTTTTAGCTGAATTTGCTAGAAATCATGATCCTAATTAAAATTTTACTGGAAAACTAGTTGGGCACTACAGTGCATGACTGAAAACACATTGAGCACAAAGCACATTATCTGTCATCACAAGGATGAGAAATAACTTCTGGCTAAAGCCACATAAAATGAAAAAGGTTAAGAAAAACTAACGTTCAATCAGGCAAAGTAAATCGAATGGGAAAGCTTTGATCTATGGGTTTAGGAGACAAGACTAACTGGGTTGCTCTTAGATGCTCCTGAATGGCCTATTTCTAGACTATACACATTCAGTGATGATGTGCTAAAATTCTTCATGCTCATTATCAAATAAAGTAATGGCTTGTTTTGAACTCTTTCCTTTTCCTGTCCGATTGTCATAATTCTCCACAATCCAAAATTCTGTTTTACCTCAGTCTTGACAACATTCAAAGGCTCTTCATCTATAGCATTTAGATATAAATATTTGACTGGGCACTTCTTCTCAGGTTAGTTTGTTCCAGAACTCTTGTAGTTTAATGTGGGAAATACCTTTCTAAGCACTGCCTATCCCATCACTACTCTTCTTACTACCCATCTGTTAACACCAACCCCTACCAAAAGATATAATAAGACTCAGTGATACTGAAGTGGTCAGAAAACAGTACATGCACCCTTTTGCAGTTATTATTAATGTTTCATACATCATAGAATCCCCATGTATCTCCAGACTAGCTGTAGAAGAAAACAAGCTGATATTCTTTGTTAACTCTCATTTAGTTGTGGGTGTCTTAAAAGATAGGCTGCAAATAATTACTGTTGGTATGCTCAGAGTCCCTTTGTTTATAAAGTGTGGGATGAAATTCATTGTAACTATTACAGAGGGAGACAGTGGGAGGTTTCTTTATTAAATCTGCAGAAACAACAATAAGAATCAAGTCACATCGGCGTGTGTTCTGTACTTAGAGGTGAACAATACTGTTGAAAAGCCAGAGATTCAGGGAACAACCTTAAAATGAAGTTATAGTCTGTAGTTTAAAGCTAATTTAGGTCTTCAACTTTAATTTACTGTAAAGGGCCACTCTGCATTTTCTATTAATTGCATTGTAATAACGACACTTGAATCTGATTGATAAATTGCACTTGTTTCAACAGGTCATTTGGAAAAGTTTGATCTCTCAATACTTATTCCTGTAGCCTGACAAAGACATTTTAAATGCCACCTTTTTCAGACATATCACTAGCAATTGAGGACTTGTCAACAATGGGTTTGGGAATGAGTTTCAAGAAATAATCATTTAAGAAAATGTTGCTCCCAACTTTCATTCACATTTCCTTTTTGTACTACCTTTGCTAAAGGAAAGGTTATTGATAGGATCAAGGTTAGCCCCAGGATGTTTTATATAAGCAGAAGTCTGTGTGGAACCAGAAGATGTGAATAATCCAAAATATATATTTTGTGTTCTTTATAGATATGGGTGGTAATACAGACTTTGACATTTAGAGGAAAGAGTATGGAAAAGATAAAATGTGGACAATGTATTAAGGAAGCTGAATGTTTTTAAAAAGTGGGCAATTGGCCAGTTATTGGTAAAATATATCGTAAGTTCTTAAAAGAAGCAAAGAAGAGACAATTGCAGTTCCTATCAATTTCTAGTTAGTCAAGCTTATTTCAATATGCACAAGTACATGTATTCACAGGTACTGTGTAAAGCTACTTGCAGCGACATCACGGGCACATCAATATTCGAAGTTAGTTCAAAGTGAATAGTCTAAAATGTATATATTGTGTTCTTCTATAGAAGTAGGCAGTGATATAGACTTTTAACATTAAGAGGAAAGAACGTTGAAAAGGTAAAATGTAGAGGATATATCGGGGGAGTCTAGCATTTTTTAAAAGTGGGCAAATTGCCTGTTATAGATAAAATATATTCTAGGACCTTAAAAGAAGCGAGTCCTATCCTTAAAAGAAGCAAGCATTTTCCAGTTAGTCAAGCCTATTGCAATACACACAAGTACATTTATTCACAGGTACAGTAAAAAACTTAAATGCAGAAACATCACAGATACATAGCATCATATAAGCCAACGGTCCCCAACCACCGGGCCGCGGACTGGTGCTGGGCCACAAAGCATGTGCTACCGGGCCACGAGGGAACGATATGAATCAGCCACACCTTTCCTCATTCCCTGTCACGCACTGTTGAACTTGAACATGGGGTTGCCAACTGTCCCGTATTTCCCTCGCTAAGGTAAAGCGTTCCAATGAAACCTTTCGTGCCGAAATGGCATAAAGCGAAGATGCAATTACCGCTAATTTATATGGGAAAAATTTTTGAGCGTTCCTAGACCCAAAAAATAACCTACCAAATCATACTAAATAACACATAAAACCTAAAATAACACTAACATATAGTAAAAGCAGGAATGATATGATAAATACACAGCCTATATAAAGTAGAAATAATGTATGTACAGTATAGTTGGGAAGATTAAGCCAAAACCGATTTGTGGGAAAAAAATCAGCACGTACGCGCATGCACACAGAGGTGCCCGCGCAAGGCTTCATGGTCATGGTAGTCTTTTTTGGGGTAAACCCAAGTGTCCCGTATTTGACTGCTACTTTTGTCCTATATTCGGGAGTGGGAAAGTTGGCAACCCTAACTGTAAAAGACAAGTCGAGGTGAGTTTAACCCTACTTGAATCCCCCCCCCGGTCGGCTGGTCCGCAAGAATATTGTCAATATTAAACCAGTCCATGGTGCAAAAAAGGTTGAGGGCCCCTGATATAAGCATCATTCACAAGAAAATCTTAAGTTAGGTATATATTATACACAATTTCTGCAAGAAAATAATTAGAACAAATAAAAACTCTGTTTTAGTGCAATGATCAAAGTGGTCACAATGTCACTAAACTGCAGTGGTTAGAGCAACACACATCAAAGTTGCTGGTGTAACGCAGCAAGCCAGGCAGCAGTTAGCAATAAAGAGATCCAGAGCAGGCAGAAGACCAGAGCAAGGTGTCCATGAAGAAGAGGAGGGTTGAAGACGGGAGAAGGGGTCATCGGTGGGGGTGGAAGAGTCCTTGCCGAAGAAGTAGGCTCGGAGATGGAGACGGCGGAAGAAGGTTAGCAATAAAGAGATCCAGAGCTTTAGCAATAAGGAGATCCAGAGCGTTAGCAATAAAGAGATCCAGTGCGTTAGCAATAAAGAGATCCAGAGCATTAGCAATAAAGAGATCCAGAGCGTTAGCAATAAAGAGATCCAGAGATCCAGTGGTTAGAGTTGTGTTGGTTGGTTCAAGAACTGAATGTTCTTGGGAAGTAGCTGTGTGGGACTTCAGACTTCTGTACCTCCTGCCTGATAGTAGCTGAGAGAAAAATGTCACGGCCTGGATGTTGAATATCTATGGATTATCACTGGAATTGGTCAGTTTTCAGCTGCCCTGTCCCATTTGTTCATAATTTAATCACCTCTATAAAGTCAGATTTCACTTAACTTTGTTTCTGTGTGAATACTTCCTGTTATAAATCACTGTTCCATTTTTGTTTTGTAGAGCAACTATACCCTGATGAATCAGAATCAGGTTTATTATCACTGCCATATTGTGAAATTTGTTGTTTTGTGGCAGCAGTACAGTGCAAGACAAACTGGGAAATTACAATAAAATCAAAATAAATAGCGCAAAAAAGGAATTGTGAATGACATTTGTGTATTCATGGACCATTTAGAAATCTCATGGGTGGGGGAAGTGAAGCTGTTCCTAAAACATTGAGTGTGCATCTTGAGGTTCCTGTATTCCTCCTTGATGGTTATAATGAGAAGAGGGCATGCCCTGGATGCGAGAGTCCTTAAAGATTGATGCTGCATTCTTGAGGCACTTACTTTTTAAAATGTCCTTGATGGTGAGGAGGCTTGTGTCTGTGAAGGAGCTGGCTGAACCTCCAACCCTCTGCAGCCTCTTACAGGCCTGTGCATTGGAGCCTCCATACCAGGTGGTGAGGAACCAGTCAGAATGCTCTCCATGGTACGTCTGTAGAAATCTGCTAGAGTCTTTGATGACTGACAAAATCTCTTCAAACTTCGAATGAACTATAGCCACAGGCATGCCTTCTTCATGATTGCATTAATATGTTGGGCCCAGGTTATATCTTGAAATGCTGACACCCAGAAACCTGAAGCTGGTTACCGTTTCCACTTCTAAACCCTCAAGGAGGACTGGTGTGTGTTCTCTTGATTTTCCCCTTCCCCTGAAGTCCACAATCAATTCCTTGGTCTTACTGATGTTGAGTGCAGGTTTGTGGTGCAACACCGCTCAACTAGCTGATCTATCTCACTCCTGTATACTTCTCTCATCACTGTCTGAGATTCTGCCAATAACAGTGGTGTCATTGCTTTCACTTTACCCTGTCAATTACTTCAACATTCTTTCTTTAATGTGGAGCCCAAAGCTCAATGCTAACTCAATCTCTGCTGTTAAGATTTTATGCAGATTTACCATCAGATGTAATCTATATGAAATGTTTACTTTTCACTTTTATGGTTGGAGGAAATTCCTTGTTAAATTTCAGCAAATTATTTTTGCTTGGAATTACCAACTCTGCACTAAACTTTCCATTTGATCTGTTTCTTGCTGCAGTCTCAGAAAACCTTCCTTGCTATCCATAAGACCACAAGCTTTCTAGTCACCTGTAAAGTTATTATTCTTACCTACTACATTTACATTGACATAGATAAGATACATTCAGTGGCCACTTTGTGAGGTATGGCATGGTCTGCTGCTGCTGCAGCCCATCCACTTCACAACATGTTCAATGTGTTGTGTGTTCAGAGGTACTCTTCTGCACACCACTGTTGTAGCACAAAATTACTTCAACTACTGTTGCCTTCCTGTCAGCTTGAACCAGTCTGCCCATTCTCCACTGACCTCTGTCACTAACAAGGCGTTTTCACCCACAGAACTGCTGCTCCTGTTGTGTGTGAAAATCCCAAGAGATCAAATGTTTCTGAGATACTCAAACCACCCCACCTGGCACCAATAATTATTCCATGGTCAAAGTCACATAGATGATTAGTCTGAACAACAATTGAACCCCCTGACCATGTCTGCATGCTATTATGCATTCAGTTGCTGCTCCATGATTTGCTGGTATTTATATTAGCGAACAAGTATACAAGACAATAACGTATCCCTCAACGTCAGCAAGACGAAGGAATTGGTTGTTGACTTCAGAAGGAGTAGCGGACTGCACAACCTAACTTACATCGGTGGTGCGCAAGTGGAACAGGTCAAAAGCTTCAAGTTCCTCGGGGTCAATATCACAAATGACCTGACTTGGTCCAACCAAGCAGAGTCCTCTGCCAAGAAGGCCCACCAGCACCTTTACTTCCTGAGAAAACTAAAGAAATTTAGCCTGTACCGTAAAACCCTCACTATTTTTTATAGGGGCACCGTAGAAAGCATTCTTCTAGGGTGCATCACAACCTGGTATGGAAGTTGTCCTGTCCAAGACCGAAAGTAGCTGCAGAAGATCGTGAACATGGCGCAGCACATCACACAAACCAATCTTCCGTCCTTGGACTCACTTTACACCGCACGCTGTTGGAGCAGTGCTGCCAGGATAATCAAGGACACGACCCAACCAGCCAACACACTTTTTGTCCCTCTTCCCTCCAGGAGAAGGCTCAGGAGCTTGAAGACTCATATGGCCAGATTTGGGAGCAGCCTCTTTCCAACTGTGATAAGACTGCTGAACGGATCTTGACCCGGATCTGGGCCGTACCCTCCAAATACCTGGACCTGCATCAGGGTTTTTTTGCACTACCTTACTTTCCATTTTTCTATTTTCTATTTATGATTTATAATTTAAATTTTTAATATTTACTATTGATTTGTAATCCAGGGAGCGGGAAGCGCAGAATCAAATATCGCTATGATGATTGTACGTTCTAGTATCAATTGTTTGGTGACAATAAAGTAAAGTAAAGGTGTACCAAATAAAGTGGCCACTGAATGTATGTGACAGAAAGAAGGCTGCCAGCACTGACTGCTGCAGTTACACTACTGGTCAGAGACTTCCAGTCATATGTACAAGCTCCCTCCACAACTGTCGGCTTTCTGTCAACAAACCAGAATTGGATCCATTTAGCCAGTTCACCTTCGATCTCATGTGCCTTTACCTTCCAGGCCAGCTTACCATAAGACATAAGAGCAGAATTAGGCCATCTGGCCCATTGAGTTTGCTCCGCCATTCAATACTGGTTGATCCTTTTTTTCTGTCTCCTCCTCAACCCCAGTTCCCAGCTTTCTCCCGGTAACCTTTGATGTCATGTCCAATCAAGAACCAATCAATCTCTGCAATGACCTGGCCTCCACAGCTACATGTGGCAACAAATTCCACAATCTCACCACCCTTTGGCTAAAGAAATTTCTCTGCATCTCTGTTTTGACAGGGCACCCCTCTATCCTGAGGCTGTGCTCTCTTGTCCTTGACTCTCCCACCATGGGAAACATCCTTTCCTTGTCTACTCTGTCCAGGCCTTTCAGCGTTCGAAAGGTTTCACTGAGGTCCCCCCTCATCCTTCTGTACTCCAGTGGGTACAGACCCAGAGCCATCAAATGTTCCTTGTATGATAACCCTTTCATTTCTGGAATCATCATTGTGAACCTACTCTGGACCCTCTCCAATGCCAGCACATCTTTTCTAAGATGAGGGGCCAAAAACCGTTCACAATACTCAACGTGAGTCCTCACCAGTACCTTATAAAGCCTCAGCATCACATCCTTGCTCTCTCTTCCAGACCTCTTAAAATGAATGCTAACATGGCATTTGCCTTCCTCACCTCTGACCCAGCCTGCAAGTTAACCTTCAGGGTGTTCTGCACAAGGACTCCCAAGTCCCTCTGCATCTCAGATTCCTGTATTTTCTCCCAGTTTAGAAAATAGTCCGCACATTTATTTCTACTACCAAAGTGCATGACCATGCATTTTCCAACATTGCATTTCATTTGTCACTTCTTTGCCCATTCTCCTAATCTGTCTAAGTCCTTCTGCATCCTACCTGGTTCCTCAACACTACCTGCCCCTCCACCAATCTTCCCTTCTATCCCTGTCAAATGCTTTACCAAAGTCTACATACAGATGATCATTGTTAACAGCAGCCGACTGTCCATTTTTCTCCACAGATATTGCCTGACCTACTATATTTCCGCATCAATTTGTTTATTTTGCTTCAGACTCCGGCATCTACAGTTGCTTATGTCTCCATGTAGATAGCATCTACTAACCTCTTGTCAGTATTCTTCTTAATTATCTTCTCAAGAGATAGAACATAGAATATTGCAGCACATGAACAGGCCCTGCGTGTCTATATCTTTCCATTCACTAGCTGTTCATGTGCTTTTTCTAAATGCCTCTTACTATCTAAAAACTCAATCAAATCCTTTCCCTTCTCCTTCCCTTTCTCCCATGTCCACTTTTCTCTCCTATCAGATTTCTTTTTCTTTTTTTTAGCCCTTTGCCTTCTCCATTTCACTCCCTCTCACCCACCCACAGGCTTTCCCCTTCCTTTCCAATCCTGATCAAGGGTCTTGGCCTAAAATGTTGTTGGATTATTCATTACTGTAAATGCCTGATCTGCTGAGTTCCTCCAGCATTTTGTGTATGTTGCTCTGGATTTCCAGCATCTGCAGAATCTCTTGTATTTTTCAGATTAGTGAGGTTGGATTGTCCCAGCATAAAACCATGCTGACTCTTGTGAGCAACTCATGCCTTTCCAATTGTATATGAATCTTTTATGATTTTGTCTTACAGTTTACCTTCCTTCCTTCCTTGTGCCCTTAACTCCTGGTGGAGTCGTCGGGGCGCTGTCATGACAAGCTTCGCACCAGTCTCTTCCATCTGTCGCGGTTGTGTGCCAGAGCCTGGGTCACCGCAAATGTTTTCCCTATCCATTCTTAAATGTTGTCCGTTCATCTTTTTCTCTGTCTACCTCTCCTTCTTTTCCCCTCCACAGTTCCTTGTAGAACGGTCTTTGCAAAGCCACTGGATCTTGTTACGTGGCCATACCATCTCAGCTTTCTTTTCTTCACCATTGTGAGAAGGTCTTCATGGGGGCCAATGTGGTGCTGGATGGTCTTGTGGACCTGCTCGTTTGCGATGTGGTCCAAGTATGAGATGCCTAAGATGTGCATATGTGGTCCAAGTATGAGATGCCTGAGATGCGCTAGCATCTCAGTTCCAATGCCTGTATCTTCCTCTGTAGCTCTGCTGTGAGGTTCCATGTCTCACATGTGTACAGGAAGATGGAGAATACCAATGTATGCAGGAGTCTGATCTTGTTCTTCATGGTGATGTTGCTGTCCCTCCGTATTGTCTTGAGATTGGATAGTGCAGTCATTGTCTGTGTGGTTCTTGCCGGGACTTCTGGTCTTGATCCTTTATCACTGATGATTGTCCCTAGGTATTTAAACTGCTGCACTGTCTCAAGTTTCTGACCGTGGACTGAGATGTTTGTTGTGATGGCACCCTTGGAATTTGCCATGAACTTGGTTTTCTCTGCACTTATTTCCATTCCAAACTTTGTGGAGGCTCTGTCAAGATGGCTGACCAGGTTGTCCAGTTAGTCCTCTTTTCCTGCAAGTCCATCAATGTCGTCAGCAAATCTTAGGTTTGTGATGTTCCTCCCTCTGATGCTGACTGTGCCCACATGATCTTCAAGAGCAGCACTCATGATCCGTTCCAGGAAGACGTTGAAGAGAGTGGGGGAGAGGAGGCAGCCCTGATGGACTCCTGCTGAGGTATGGAAGCACCCCCCGATGGTGCCCTGCACGAGTACTACATTGGTTGCATTGGCGTAAAGCTGATGGATTGTATGAATCAGCTTCTGCCCCATGTTGAATTTCTTCATGGTTGCCCATAAGGCATCATGCCAGACTCTGTCAAACGCCTTCTTGAAGTCTATGAAGACGTGGTAGAACTCTCTCTGGTGCTGAAGGTGTTTCTCACAAAGGATGCGGAGGTTGAAAATCTGCTCAGTGGTGCTTCTGCCCTTATGGAAACCTGCTTGTTCCTTGGCAATGATGTCTTCTGCCTGAGGTCTCAGTCTGTTCAAGATTCTGAGCATTACCTTGCTTACATGGCTGATCAAACTGATTGTACGGTAATTCTGGCAAAATTGGAGATTGCCTTTTTTGGGAAGCACAGTGATCAGCAACTGAGGCCAAGGTGTCGTCCATTCACCTGTCTGCCAGATCTTATTGTAGATGGTGGTAAGCATGTCTATGGTAGCCTCTCCTCTAAGCTTCAGCAGTTCAGCAGGGATGTTATCAACTCCTGCTGACTTCCCGCACTTCAGTGATTGTATTGCGGCTTCAACTTCTTCACGTATGATTGGATAGTCATCCTCATTGGAAGATTCCTGCACATTCACCAGTTTACCTATCACTGACATAATCCCTACTTGGCTTATCCTTACTGCCCTGTTTAAATAAAAGAAGAACATTAGCTATTCTGAGGAAGATAAGAGACTCCTGGATAGGTACATGGAGCTCAGAAAAATAGAGGGGTATGGGTAACCCTAGGTAATTTCAAAGGTAAAGACATGTTCGGCACAGCATTGTGGGCCAAAGGGCCTGTATTGTGCTGTAGGTTTTCTGTGTTTCTATGTACAAATAAATTGCTTCTTCACCTGAATTTGAGCTTGTGGGTGGTGGTAAGATTTGCTCTAACCAGCACTAAAATCTGGCATTTGCATAGGAATGTACTATGAAAAGAGGAATAGCTGTTGATGGAGATGGAAGAGTGAACCAGGAAATTGTAGAGGAATGATCCCTTAAGAATTTAGAAAGAAGCAGGGATAAATCATGTGGCATGATATTAAGGGTGGTGGATATTATGGAAGATAATCTTTTGAATGTGAACACTGCTGAAATGGATAGGCTAAATGGGAGGGGGGCACTTATTCCAGGTGGGAGAAGAGGGATGAAAACAGAAATGCAGAATAAATTCAGTGAGAGTCCTGTTGACTTTGGTGAAGGCAAAGATGATGGTGGTTTTTGGATTAGGATAAAGGAAGCATTTGTTCATCAGTAGAGATGTGACAGATCCAGAAAAACTGTGAGAATGTGGTGGCATTTATACAGAAGGCAGAATTTTTGCAAATTGTGGAGGAACTCAGCAGGACAGGCAACATCAATGGAAAAGAATAAGCAGTTAATGCTTAAGGCCAAGACCCCTGATCAGGACGCTCCATCATCTTGATAAAGGGTCTTGGCTAGAAACGTTGACTTTATTTCTGACATGCTGAGCCCTCCAGCATTTTGTGTGTGTTGCTCAAGAAGATTTCCAGCACCTGCAGAATCTCTTGTGTTCAGGATTTTAGGAGCTGTGCTCAAGGGCGCTTGAGGAGTTCCCTGCATGTATTTATAATTGACTTTGATCTTGTCAGTGCTACTTGCATGCACAAACAATCTTTTTAAAAAAGGCACTTTATGCACAGATCTCTTGCGTTGTATTACAAAGTGCCATTGACTGAAGTATCAGCAGAATTTGGAGGAAGCACCGTATATTCAGAATGAGAGTCCACTCTACGGAAATGATCTGATTTCAAGCCTGTTTTTTTGTGTTCTTGGCAGGTTTTACTGCCAGACATTTTTGAAGCTTGGCTGAAGTATGTAATTCCAAATTGACCAAGGAATTAAATGATGCTGGATTCCTTTTGAAATGGACAGATTCCAGAGTCCTTACATCCCATTTTATGTATTCACTAGAAACCTTGATGTCTCTACAACAGTTCTCTCCTGAACTGATACTAGAATGGAAATGTTTCTTTGAATTTATTAGTAATTTTCTTGTGGGTATTGTTTTATAAAATAGAGAGTGTACATTAAAAATTAGAATTTTGAATGTAATAGTGCATTTTAGTAATTTTACGAGAGTTGCAAGTATTTTTATGATTTCTTGGTAATCTGTTACTTTAGGTGACACAATAGGTATTGATTCAAGGTTAAATCTGGCTTGATTCACAAATCTATGGTACTGTACAAAAGTCTTGAGCACCCTAGATTTTGTACATGAATTTTGTTTTAGATGTTTATTTATTTTTCTTTAGCATTAGAAAAGAGCAAATTTTTTATTTCCAAAATAATAAATATTAGAGAAATGTTTGTATTTCATTAAAGTAAATAACATATTAAATTATAGAACACTTTTCAAATAAAAACTTGCTTACTTTCTAGGTAAATAGCCCTGTGCATGATTAAACAAAGATAACCAACAGGTGCTAATGAGTTGAATGAACTAAACTGATTAACTGAAACAGAAACAGGTGTAGAAGGAATCAAACTGGATGAAGGCCAACCAAACTGAAAGGTGAGGTGTGGCAGATTGATAGTTTAACCTTCAAATTATCAATTCTTACACATGACAAAGGTGAGCATAGCAAGAAGACACAAGGTGGTCATCCTGCATCAGCAAAGTCTCTCCCAAGAGTTTAAAGATGTGCTATCCAAGCTCTTCTGAAGAAGCACAAAGAAACAGGCAAGGACCAGAAATACCAAAAAACCAAGAAACTTGAATGTAGCAGATGAGAGATGTATCAACCTGTGTCCCTTCTAAATTGTAAGAAGTCCAGCACTGTTAACGGCGCTGTACTCACAAGTACACCCTTCTACCGGTGAAGTCTCTTCAAAACTGGTCTTTATGGAAAAGTTACTGCCAAAAAGCCATTCCTCTGAATTGGAAACAAAGCCAAGAGACTCACCATGCACAAAAACACAAGGTGTGGGTTGCTGAGAATGGCAGCAAGTGCTCTGGACTGGAAGTCAAAGTTTGAAATATTTGGCTCAACAGGAAGAATATTATGCACTCTCTTATAATGCATATTAATTCTGATCAAGGAATTATTCAACCTAGTATGTCCAATACATAAACATGTAAGTATAACTTCATCCCTCCTTTTGTAGTCATCTCCCTGCTAAGTTCCTACCATCCTCTGATTTGTGTATATATATGCCATCCTTTCTTTTCCTTGTCCTAACTGTTGCCACAGTTATTGAATAGACTTTTAATTATTGCTGTCATCACCCCCTTATGCCAAAGCATCAATATATTTATATCCTTAATTTTAAATAATTACATCTCGTTTCCTTCATCCCATTGTGGGCAGGGGCCCATAAGAAATGTATACACAAGCCTAAATCCTGCAACCTCGATAGTTGTTGTTCAATCACAAGAAAAATATCTGCCCTACAATTTGAAATACTTGTTTTAATAGAGGTCAAGACTGAGTATGAATCTGAGCACTTCGTTAACCCATTCCAAGGCTAAAATGATAATCAACCATCTCAGACCTGAATACTGATAATTTGATAACGCAAACATGAGGAATTCTGCAGATGCTGGAAATTCAAGCAACACACCTCAAAGTTGCTGGTGAACGCAGCAGGCCAGGCAGCATCTCTAGGAAGAGGTACAGTCGATGTTTCAGGCCGAAACCCTTCGTCAGGTGGGTTCCTGCTGCCTGGCCTGCTGCGTTCACCAGCAACTTTGAGGTGTGTTGACTGATAATTTAATAGTCTTTTTTTAATAGTCACCTGAAACTTTGAACCAGAAACAACTGGATGACCTGTCACTGGATCATTTGAACTGTCTGTGTAGACATGCAAGAAGCCATAATGTCTGCCTTGCATACTTTGCTGAACTTTCTGTGCCACTGATAAACAATCACTCCTCACCTTAATCTTCACACACAAAATATTGGAGGAACTCAGCAGGCTAGGCAGCATCTGTGGGGAAGAGTACAGTCGGCATTTTGGATCTCAGACCAACATGTTGATTGTGCTCTTTTCCGGGTACACTGCGACCATAATCCAAATTAAGCAACCCAAGATTTTGTACCTTTTAATTTCCCATCCACCCAAAACTGAAGACCTTACGAGTGCATTGCTCCCAGCACTACTGATGTTGCCAATATCGGATGACCAACTTTATGTCCTCTTATGTAATCTCAATAAGCCATTACTAACTGTAACCTGCATAGATGTAAAGGTACTTCACCCATTTTCTCCCAGTAATTATGGAATGGAGATAATTTAGTAATACCACAGCATAATCTCAGTGCTTGAGCATGAACTTTATCTAGTGGCTTTAAGATTGCTGGTGGGGCTGACCCAGAGGCAACACATCCAAAATCAAAGACTGATCTGATTTAAGCAATATACATTGGTTTAAGAGACATCCTACTCCCACCCCAGTCACACCCAACTAATAAACTGAGCACAATTAAGGGCTTTTTTTTAATACTTCTCTACAATTTTATTCACATGCAGCTTTCATATTAGCATTGTGGCCATCCACATACCTAGAAATTTTACTACTGACTCTTGTTTAAGAGTTTTACCATATAAATTGAGACCTTGCAACAGAAAATTTAATTCCCCATCTACATTCTCATCCATTAATAGCTGCCTGCATTTTCCCAATTCTATGATTTGAATTCCTGCCTCTCTTCTATACTACACCATCATCAGCATGTAATGATTTGGAAATGTCTGAGCCAACATTTAAGAATCTGTCATCGATCTTAATATTAAAAAGGAGTGGGCGACATGCACACTCCCCAATGGAGTCCCATTCTCTATCTCATACCCTTAGAGAATGTTGTTCCCACCCTAACTTGCATCTTCCTATCACAAAAAAATTTTGAATCCAATTGAACATTCTACCACCTATTCTCATCTTTTCCAGTTTAAGTAGCAACCCTGTATCCATAACATATCATAAGCTTTCTCTGCATTCAAGAAAACTGCTGCTATTGACTCTTTATTAACTTGGGCCTTACAAATATCAGATTCTAAACCTAACACTGAGTGCATGGTCATTCTCCATATACTGTATAAAATCCAGATTGGCATACAACTAATTTTCCACAAAACAAGAAAAGCCTTGCTATAACTATTCATTCCATTATCTTATATACATGTGAAGTTAGTGAAATAGGTCTATAACTGGATCGATCTGATTGATCCTTAACAGGTTTCAGTATAGGCTTAACAATTGTTAATTTCCGGGAAGCAGGAAGTTGCCAATTTTTCTTTATTATATTAATGACTTTCAAAACCAGCATAGGTTTCGAATCTGAAAACCGTGTAAACAACAAATATCAACTTTCCTAGGTGATGTCTGACCAACACCATTAATAGCCCTTTTAAGTTCAGACAATATAAATTCAACATCCAAGCGGGAACTGAAACGTTTCTCAGCAAACTGAGGACCGTTTCTCTACAAGACCTCTCTACTTGGCTTATCTATGTACACTGTCATAGGTTTTTGCTAATAATTCTACTTTTTCAGTAACTGCAACCTTCTTCCGCGATACAAAACCAGTAATGCATCTAACTCTTCCCCCCCCCCCCCCATTTTCTGTATCATACCCCAAACTTACCCTACCTGGATTGCTTTCCCAATGCTGTTACTGTGTGTTCCCCAATATATTTTTATTACACTTCTCACTATATTTCTAACCAGACTTCTAACTTTTCTAGCTTGAGCTCTTTTATATTGTATGAAAGATGAGTAGGAATGACACTGCCTATCTTTCCTAAAAGCTCTATCCTACTCCTTCACATTCATCTGCCCTCAACTGAACAGCTTACTTTTTATTGTCTCCCAACAATCTGGGAGTTGATTGCTTAGCTATTGAGTTAAGTACAGAGCACAAGATGGTATTATTTTTCACATCAATATCCTCCAAAACCAGATGTTCAGGATATCTACTTTCACATAACTCATCAAATACATCCTAATTTACCCTTCTAAAATTTCATCTGCGGATATGAGAGCATTCACTCTGATACACATCTAATCCCATTATACAGATAATGGGGAAATGATCACTCCCCACTATTGTATTATTATATACTTCCCTGTTACACCCCCATGCTGCATCGTCAGATACCAGTGTAAGGTCTATAACAGAAACAATGTTGTTAAATAGATTTATCCCTGTACTCCTTCCATCATTCAAGCATTCCACAAAGTCTTCCACCACCATCCCATTCACATTTGTGTCACTACAAACCCACATAGTACTATGATCATTGAAAAAAAACCCATACCATATGACATTATTTCCATTTCCACTCACACTTTACGATATATCAGGTGTTAACCTTTCACAAGGGTTAGACAAATTTATTATCTGTACTTTACTGTTCTTTTCCCAAACTTCAAACACAATTGACTAATAAACAATCCCAATCTCCATAACTCTATGTGCTATCCCATTTTTGACAAAGGTAGCCACTCCTCCATTACTCATTTTCAAATTTTGTCTTTTACCAACATAACCTTGTACTTTAAACTTAGACAAAGTTTTAACCAGGTTTCATGTACCCATATAACATCAGGTTTATTTGGTAAATCTTCAATAAATTTCTTAAATCTTGACCAGTAGCTAACAGGCTCTAGCATTTATTTATAAAGTTAGAAAAACTATAAACAGTCTTCCTTTTAAGTCTGAACATTATTTACTCCTCCTGGTAAGACATCATTAATAACATAGAATTGTCTTTTATCTTAACGTTTATCTGCTGCTTTTAATATTTTGATTTTTCTGTCCTACTTTAATTTGTGCTGTGCAATTTACCGCATCTGCCATGAAAGTGACAAATTTTAGTTTATCAGCAATTGATGAATCTGTTGTTATACAATCATGCACTTTTACACACTGTCTTAAATCTATCTGTATTCTGGATATTAATCGGTCCCCTTGACACTGTCTTCTATACTTTCTGCAGAGACATTTCCACAGTTTGCTTATATATTGGACACTCTGCATGAACAGAGCTATGTTCTCTTTCGCAGTTGCTGCACTTTAGTATAAAACCTTCTCCACAATTGCCATAAGAATACTCTCCACCACATCTACCACACCGCTCTTTACACTTACACACAGCTGCTATATGACCAAATTCCTGGCAGTGAAGAGTGCCTATAGATTACATAACTCAAACTAAATTAACCCTATACAGTACCTTTTTTCCCATCAAATTTTATCAACACTGATAAGCTATTATTCTTACTCCACCATAAAACCCTTTTAAATGTTTAGTGTTCATATTGTTTCCCTCGCCCAACTGAATTATTACTAACTCGGCCCATGGATACATCTGGAGGCCACTTCAGGAATTATGCCCCAAAGTCACTGTCATTCAATATGATTTCTTGGTGTTACTTTCCTTCCTCTCACAGCTTTTAACTCTAGCTTCCTTGCATTGTGTTAATATCTTTACAAAATATTATGAGTGCCTCGTCTCTTAAAGGCTTTGCATCCACAGTATCTCCTAATGCTTTTTTCAAATCCTTAGTTAGTCTAATTGGATTTATATCAGAAATGGGTCCACATTCAAAACTCAACAAAACTTTAAACTCTTCCTTCCTTCTTTTTATTTAAATCCCGGCCACTACTTTCATCACTGGATGATAAGCCACTACAGTCCTCAGTCAGGCGCTTATTTCCCATTTCCCAGAAACCTGACATTCACCTTCTTCCATGCAACTCCTATCACCCAATACCACCTTCTGTATGCTACCTCTATCTTCTCTATTGCTTCCTGCCATCTCTACCTGACTTTCTGTCCATGAGCAATTCCCAACTGCAGACTTAGTCCTTTGCTCCAACCCCAATCAACAGAACTAAACCTCTTGATCATGTCTGCATGTTTTTGTGTATTGAGTTGCTGCCATATGATTGACTGATTAGATATTTGCATTAATGATCAGTTGTACAGCTGTACGTAATAAAGTAACTACTGAGTGCATCGGCTAATCGGGTGGAGATATGTCTTTACCAGGAGGTGTAAAGCACTCCTTTCCTCCACTTGCCTGCAGGTCACCCTTGGGCAAGGGGCAGCCCCTGCTTAGGTTCTCCCCCCGCCCCCCACCAAACAAATCACGGCCACATGAAGCCATAGGAGCAGGTGGTGGATGGTCATATGAGCAGCTGTTGCATGTCACAAGTCCTGGTTATGCAACTACTGATATCAGGCAGACAACCTCTGAAGAGTATTGATAATGGCTGGGGTCACCTGTCTTGTGAAGACAATGCCCAGAAGAAGACAATGTCAAACCAATTCTTCAGAATAATTTCATGGTCATGGAGAGACCATGATCGCCTGTGTCATATGACATGATACATAACAAATGAACTGAGTGTATATTGTATTGTCCAATGCATTTAAAGAATAGGAATTACAATAAAATATATACATTTAAATTAAACAAGTAGTGCAAAAAGAGACAATAAAGTGATGTAGTGTTCATGGGTTGGTTCATTGTCCATTTAGAAATCTGATGGTGGAGAGGGAAGATGCGATTCTTAAAATGTTGAGTGTGTCTCTTCAGGCTCCTGTATCGCCTCTTCTGATGGTAGTAGAAAGAAGAGAGTGTGTCCTGGTTGGTGGAAGTCCTTAATGACAAATGCTGACTTCTTGAGGCATCGCGTTTTGAAGATATTCTCAATGCTGGGGAGCTTATGCCTATGATGAAGCTGGCTGAGCTCTCAATCCTCTGCTGCCTTTTCTGATCCGATGCAGTGGACTCTTCCTTCGTACCAGAGGGTGATGCAACCAGTTAGAATGTTCCCTATGGGACCCAGAAGACCTAGATGCCTCAGTCAGTAGGTAGGGCTGGAATGAAGAGTTAAGATTAGAAATTGCCCAATTTAAGTGACCAGCAGTTGGAGTGATGGAATTATGGGGGTGGGTTGAGTATAGAGTGACAGAGGAAGAGTGAGAAAAAGGCAGTATTAGAGAAGAAGAGTGTAGGAAAATAGGGGATGGGGTGGAAACTGCAACTGAGGGAAAAAGATGATAGGAGAGGGAAAACAGAGCACAAGAAAGTGGTAGGAATGGATCTCCTAGCTTTATTAGCCTTCTCCACCATTCAACATCATCATGGCTGATCTACACCAGGCCTTAACTCTTCTACTGTGGAAGTTCCAAATAGTTCTCAGTCCTCAGACCTTTCAACAATGTATCTTCTTCCTCTTGATCGTTGATGCAAATAACAAAGTTCACTGTACGTCTTGATGTTTTGATGAACATGTGACAAATAAAGCTAATCTCTAAATCTCTCTAAATGCCCCCAATAATCGAACTCTCTGTGACAAGAAATTCCTATGCATTTTAGTCTTAAATGACCACCTTTACTCTTATAAATTAGTCCCTCCTTTGTGAGTTGAATGAAAGTGTATGTGAGAGAGAGTGAGGGAAGAACTGTGTGTAAAGGTGAGGAAAGATAAGGAAATAGTATATTTAAGGGATAAGGAGAGTGTGAGAGACTATTTGTGAGTGAGAAATAGGCCATGGATATGTAACAATTATTATGTAGCTTTAAGCTACAATCATCAGACACTTTCTAGAAATTGGGCAAAACCCCATTCAATCAAATCTAAGTGGTGACATAAGAGACTGCAGATGCTAGAATCTGAAGCTGCACAAGATTTGATCGAGGAACTTAGTGACTCAGGCGGCATCTGTGTGGAAAATATATTGTCGGTGTTTTGGGTTTGAAGATCTTTGACTCATAAGGTCTAAGAATATAAGAATTAGGTGCAGGAGTGGGCCATCTAGTCTGTGGAATCAATTTTGCCATTTAATAATTCCATGACTGGACTCAGCACCAGCTACCTACCTTTTCCATATCATCCTTAAATTTCCCCACTCAGCAAAAAGCTATTTAACAGCATCTTAAATATATTTAATGAGCTAGCCTCTTTTACTTACCTGGGCAGAGAATTCCACACATACATTACATTCTGGAAAAACAGTTTTTCCTCATCTCTGTCCTAAACCTAATCCCCCAAATTGAGGCTATGTCCCGTAGCTTTGGTCTCACTTTCCACTGGAAACACCTTTCCTGCCTCTATCTTATCTATTCCTTTCATAATTTTATGTTTCCATAAAATCCCCTTTCATTCTTCTGAATTTTCGTGAGTGTAGTCCCAAGCGACTCAATTTCTTCTCAGAGGCGAATCCCCTCATCTCTGGAATCAACCTGATGAACCTCCTCTGCACTGCTTCCAAAGTCAATAGAAATTTCCTTAAGTAAGAAAACCAGAGAACTGCACACAGTACTCCAGGTGTGGCCTGACATGTACCCTGTAGAGATATAGCATAAGCTTCCTGCTCTCAAATTCAATACATCTAGGAATGAGATCTTTCTCCTATCCACAGATGCTACATGATCTGGTGAGTTTTTTCAGCAGCTTGCGTGTAAATCCAAATGGTTACATGTGCAACAGTCAGTATGTTGAATGAAATCATGTACAGCAACTTTGCATAGAATGGAGGTTCACTCTTGAGATGCCATGTCCCTCATGGACAGTTCTATCAGCAACAGATTTGAACATTACTTTTCAGTTCGAATTCAGGAACTCAAATGCTTTGACATTGATGTTGCTGCCCTGATTAAGTGTGGATGCTATGAGATGGCTATCTCAAAGATCGAGATGGCAATCACATCTACATCTGGAGGAGCCAAAAGGAAGTGGATCACCATCTTTAAGCAGTCGTTTCTTCATTAAGACAGAACTAGTCTGGATTCTCAGTTTTTTCAGGCTCTTGCTCACTTTAATGTGGAACCAAGCATGGTGTGGTTATCAGCACATAGGTTATGCCATGCATTAGGCCAAAGAAAAATTCTACCCTCACCTTGAGCAATCTCTCCTCAAGCCCTAAGGGAGCCAAACTGATCTTCTCTGGTTCCCTTAATGCAAGAGCAGGAATTCCTCAACAGCAGCTTCTGCAAAGCTGTAGTTGGTAAGGAAACACATTGATATGAAGTGTTAATTCTATTTCGTTCTTCACACATGCTGCCTTATATTGAATACAAATCCTGTTTTGGACATGGTACTTGGAATGCGGTCCTATCCTAACCAACGTCATATTTTTTTTTACCAAGACAAGAATAAAAGATTTTTGTGACAGCACCTTCAATCGTCTTGAGTGAGAGATAACAAGGAACACACACAAAATGCTGGAGGAACTAGCAGGCCAGGCAGCATCTATGGAAAAAAGTACAGTTGATGTTTCAGGC
Source organism: Mobula hypostoma (assembly GCF_963921235.1). Lineage (NCBI taxonomy): Eukaryota > Metazoa > Chordata > Chondrichthyes > Myliobatiformes > Myliobatidae > Mobula > Mobula hypostoma. The sequence continues at coordinate 123,067,669 of NC_086098.1, forward strand.
CGAAACCCTTTGGCAGGACTGGAGAAAAAATGCTGAGGAGTAGATTTGAAAGGTGGGGGGAGGGGAGAGAGAAACACCAGGTGATAGGTGAAACTTGGAGGAGAAGGGATGAAGCAAAGAGCTAGGAAGTTGATTGGTGAAAGAGACAGAAGGCCATGGAAGAAAGAATGGGGGGCGGAGGGGGGAGTACCAGAGGTAGGTGATGGGCAGGGAAGGAGATAATGTGTGAGAGGGACAAGGGAATGGGAAATGGTGAGGTGGGGGGGAAGGTGGAGGCATTTCTGGAAGTTTGAGAAATCGATCTTCATGCCGTCAGGTTGGAGGATAACCAAACGGGTGTTCCTCCAACATAAGTGTGGCCTTATCCCGACAGTGGAGGAGGCCATGGATGGACATATGGGAATGGGAAGTGGAATTAAAATGGTTGGCCACTGGGAAGTCCCACTTGTTCTGGCAGACGGACATAGATGCCGCAAAGCTGTCTCCCAATCTACATTGGGTCTCACTGATATACAAGAGGCCACACTGGGAGCACTGAGCATAGTATATGACCCCAAAAGACTCACAGGTGAAGTGTCGCCTCAGCTGGAAGGACTGTTTGGGGCCCTGAATGGTAGTGAGGGAAGAGGTGTAGGGGCAGGTATAGCACTTGTTCTGCTTGCAAGGATAAGTGCCAGCAGGGAGATCAGTGGGGAGTGACGAATGGACAAGGGAGCCGAGTAGGGAGTGATCCCTGCGGAATGCAGAAAGTTGGGGGATGTTGGGACCCAATTGGAGGTGGCGGAAGTTCTGGAAAATTATGTGTTGGACCCGGAGGCTGGTGGGTTGGAAGGTGAGGACGAGGAACCCTATCCCTGGTAGCGTGGTGGGAGGATGGGGTAAGAGTGTACATGCGTGAAATGGAAGAGATTCATTTGAGGGCAGTGTTGATGATGGAGGAAGGGAAGCCACTTTTTCCTTCATTCTGGAATGAAAAGCCTCATCCTAAGAGCACATATGGTGGAGATGGAGGAATTGAGATAAGGGGATGGTGTTTTTATAAGTAGCATTATGGGATGAGGTATAGTCCAGGTAGCTGTAAGAGTCGTTGGTTTATAATAGACATCAGTGAATAAGCTTTTTCAGGAGATAGAGACAGTGAAATTGAGAAAGGGAAGGGAAATGTTGGAAATGGACCAGGTGAATTTGAGGGCCAGGTGGGAGTTGGATGAAATCGACGAGTTCAGCACCGGTGCAGGAAGCAGCACCAATGCAATCGTCGATGAGGTGTAGGAAAAGTGCGGGACAGTCACCAGTTTAGGCTTGCAAAATAGACTGTTCCACGTAGCCAACAAATAGGCAGGCATAGCTGGGACCCATGCAAGTGCCCATGGCTACCCTTTTTGTTTGACAGAAGTGGGAGGACCCAAAGGAGAAATTATTTAGAGTGAGGACAAGTTCCACTAGGCAGAGGGGAACTGGTTGGGTCTTGTGTCCAGAAAGGAACTGAGAGATTTGAGGCCTTCCTGGTGGGGATGGAGACGTCTAGGGATTGGACATCTATAGTAAAAATAAAGATGATGGCGGCCAGGGAACCTGAAATCCTTGAAAAGACGAAGTGTGTGTGAGGTGTCACAGATGTAGGTGGGAGGAGACTGAACCAGGGGTGATAAAACAGAGTCGAGGTATGCAAATATGAGTTCAGTGGGGCAGGAACAAGCTGAAAAAAATGGGTCTACCTAGACAAGCAGGTTTGTGGATTTTGGATAGGAGGATAGAAACAGGAGGTACGGGGTGCGGGAACTATGAGGTTGGTGGCAGTGGGTGGGAGATCGCCAGAGTCAATAAGGTCGGTGATAGTGTGGGAGATAATGACCTGGTGTTTCTTAGTGAGGCTCTGTTCGAGGTGTGAGTAAGAGGAGGTGTCTGAGAGTTAGTGCTGGGCCTCAGCAAGGTTAGAGGTCAGTTTGCCAGACTACTACAGTACCTCCCTTATCTGCTGGTTTGATGGTGAGGTTAGGATTAGTGCGGAGGGAGTGGAGAACCAAGCATTCGGAAGGAGTGAGGTTGGAATAGGAGAGAGGAGTTTTAAAGACTTAAGCGGTTAATGTTCCAATGGCAGTTGTCAATGAAAAGGTACAGAGCAGGCAGAAGACCAGGGCGGGGTGTCCAGGAAGAGGAGGAGGGTTGAAGATGGGAGAAAGGGACAGGAAAGAAGGTAAAAGAAATGGGGGAGTGACATTGTAATCAAGGATAGTATAACAGTTGCAGAAAGGGAGGGTGTTGTGGAAGGATTGTCTACTGAGTCACTGTGGGTGAAAGTTAGAAACAGGAAGGGTGCAATCACTCTATTGGAATTATTCCATCATCCCCATCCAATAACAACAGAGATCTGAGGAATGGATTGAGAGGCAGGTTTTGGAAAGTTTCAAAAATAACAATCATGATGTGACTTCAACTACTCTTATATTGATTGTCACCTCCTTAGTGCAAAATATTTAGATGGGGCAGAATTTGTTAGGTGTATTCATTAAGGATTCCTTACACAATATATAGATAGGACTTTTAGAAGAGAGACCATACTGGATCCAGTACAGGCAAGAGCCTGGTCAAATGACAGATCTGTCAGTGCATGAGCATTTTGGAGAGAGTGACTACATCTCCCTGCCTTTTATCATAGCTTTGGAGAGGGATAGAAGCATATGGTATGGGGAGGGTGAATTATACTATAGGCAGAAACTTGGAGGCATAAATTGGGAACAGGTGTACTGAAAGAAATGAACACCCGAATTTTGAAGGTTTGTTTAGGTAGAATGCAAAGGATTATGGATAGGTTTGTCCCATTGAGTCAGGGAAAGCATGGTAGGGCGAAGAATCCTGGTTAGCAAGAGATGTGGAATATCTAGTCAAGAGGAAGAAACGAACATACAGTACTTAAAGTTTAAGAGACAAAGGTCAGACTGGGCTCTAGAGAGTTACTAGATAGCTAGGAAGGAGCTTAAGAAGGGACTTAGGAGAGCCAGAAGGGGACAAATATTTGGGAAAACCTCAAGGTGTTCTGCACGTACATGCAGAACAGGAGGATCAAGAGTAGAACTGATTCGGGATACGAAAGGAAACATGCCTAGATTCGGAAGTGGTAGGGGAGGTCTTTATTGAATACTTTGCTTCAGTATTCACTAGTGACAGGGACCTTGATGAATAAGGCCAGTGTAGAACAGACTGGAACATGTCAATGTTAAGAAGGAAGACATACTGGAACTTTTGAAAAATATTAGGATGGTTAAGATCCCGGGGTTAGATCCAGAGAAACTTGGCTGCATAAATTCAGAACTGGCTTGACCATAGACGGCAGAAAGTGGTAGTAAATGGAGCATATTCTTTCTCAAAGCCGGTGACCAGTGGTGTCTGCAGGGATGTGTTCTGGGGTCCCTGCTGTTTGTGATTTTTATAAATGATTTGGATGAGGAAGTGAAAGGGTAAGTTAGGAAGTTTGCAAATGTGGGACCCATAGTAATGTGGAGCAGATTAATGGACACTGGATACCCCCCTAATTTTCTTATATTATGTTCATATTATTTTTATTGCTTTGGTTTTTTATTTGGTTCATTCACAATTTGATTAATGGTCAGTTGCACTAGCAACGGTAATATTTTAGGAGGTTAATTGATGGTTACAAGGGGCAAAGCTTATACAGGCACTTGGGGCAGCTGCGGGGTCCTGGGGGCACAGGAGTGCGCACGTGGTGGAGTAGACAGAGACGGCCCGGAAGCATGCATGGTAAGCCGATGCGCTTGTGTTCCTGTATTTCCAGAAAGGAAAATAAAGATGTTATTTTAAACGTGCACGCTTGGAAGTCCCTTTTGTGTCCAAGTGTGCAACAAATATTTGGTGCTGAAATCTGGGAAAATTAACGTCGCTCAGTGTGGCAACAATGAGGACACGAATCGCGTTTGATGGACAGCGGGAGCGCGCAGCTTCGGGGTGCGGCTGCTTCACACGTAATGGATCTGGAGGAGTTGGCAGAGACCTTGTCTCAGAGACTATGGCTTCTGCAACTGGATCAGCTCAAAGAGGTGTGTGTGGAAGCTAAGATCCCATGTGAAAATGTGAACAAGGCAAACATTAATTAGACTAATTACTGAATCTATGGACAATACAATTGACAATGAAGAGGAGGATGTTGTGAAGTATTATCTAAGGACAGTGATGGAATCAGTTGAGCAAATGAGAGGAAATACTGGAAATGCTGGTAATGGGGGGAGAAAACAGCCAACACAGCACAAACCAGCCAGAGAACAGCTGAAGAAAGGAGCTTAGCAGAAAAATACTTAGAGCTCCAGCTAAACAGTCAAGCTCTGCAGGATGAAGTTAGGAGGCTGAATGAAAGAGTGAACAGTGCATCTTCAAGTCAAGCTTCAGCTTCACAAAATGTGCTGCCTACAGCTGCGAACTGGCTCCCGGAAGTGACAATAAGGAGAGAATTCAAGATCTGGGGTCAGATCGGGGAAAAGGGACAGAAGGACAAACTCTCATACACAAACCTGATGCATCGGATTGATAGAGGCCTGAGTAGGGGACACAGTGAGGCTGAGGTCATGGAAGCAGTGATCAAGTCAATCAGTCCAGGTTTGAGTATTCGTGATATGCTTGAGATAAAAAGTGACCTTACCCTTCCTCGACTGAAGACAATATTAAAGGGACATTTCAACGAGGACAGTTCTACAGATTTATACCACAGACTGGTAAACATAACACAAGACAGTCGTGAGTCTCACCAAAATTTCCTCTTTAGAGCAATTGAGTTAAAAGAGAGGCTGTTACTTGCTTCAAAAGAAGTAGGGTCAGACGAACAGTACAGTCCCGAGCTCATCCAGAAGAGATTCTTGAGGTCAGTTAATACTGGGCTATCAAGTGACCATATCAGGTTTCAGCTTAAGCCTTATCTCGACGATCAGAGAGTGACAGATGAAATACTCATCGACAGGATGAATGAAACAGTCAGTGTTGAATCAGAAAGACAGTCCAAGCAAAGAAAGAACACAAGCAACAGAGTCCCAAAAGTAAGTGAATTACAGACAGAAATGCAGAGCAGTCAGCAGAGTCAGGGTGCAGCCAAAGCCAGGATGGGGGTTCTAGAGCAGTCAGCTGAAGTTGTGAAGCCTAAGAGCCGTAAAGCACCTGCTGTAGCTAGTTCAAGAGACACAGAGCTTTATGAAGCAGTCAGGCTGCTGAGAGAAGAAATGGCTGAAATAAGGAAAAGCATAGCTAACTCTCAAGGACCCACCCGCCAAGTAAGAATGAGTGTTAGGAGAGGATGTAAAGCATGTCAGCAGGGAACAGGTGACCAGTGTGAACACTGTTACAAGTGTGGGCAGACAGGGCACCTCTCAAAGGGATGTAGAGGACAAAGAAGGCTGGCAGGGAAATCCGACGGCAATGTGACAATCCGGCCTGTCACAATCCCAGAATCATCAGCTCCAAGCCAAGCTGGACCAGATGACAAGGCGCATGAGTTTCTTTGCGAGAGTATCAGGCAGCTGGAGGCGGAGTTATAGAAAATTGGGAAGGCTGAACAACAGATGGTGGGTGCTGCCTACGCCAGTCATCTCTTTTTATGTCACCAAGCCAAGCTGACAGCTCTCATCGTGAAGAAGTGCACGGTGGATTGTTTCTTTGAGGGAGTAGCAACACAAGCATTATGGGATACTGGCTCACAGGTCACTATTATTAATGAAAAATGGAGAGAGTCCTGTTTTCCACACATCGGGGTATGGAACACGGATAAGCTCCTGGGTAAGAACGAGAAACTTTTGTGGGCAAAGCAGCAAACCAGACACCCATACCCTTTGCAGGATGGGTTGAACTGAAGTTCAAGTTGGGATCATATAGGGGCCCAACACCAGAGCTGCTCGTGCTGGTGCTTGTCTCTAATGAGCCTGGAGTAGCAGAACCACCGATCATCGGCTACAATGTAATCGAGCAGCTGGTGATGAATGGAATGGAGCAGCATCCAGAAGTTACACCTGCTGTGGTAAGAGACGCTTTTCCCATTGACTGCAAAAAGGCAAATGAGCTCATCCACATAGTGCAGAGCAGTGACCAGAGCACTTCTCACAGCGAATATGCCAAAAAGTGGAGAAGGCGGATGCAAGAGGCATACAGGCTGGCATCACAGACAGCTCAGAGGGAGCAAAATAGAGCAAAGAAGCAGTATGACCAGAAGACTTATGGAGTGGAACTACAGCCAGGGTGTAGAGTATTAGTGTGGAACTTCAGGGACAGAGGAGGACCGGGGAAGCTCAGGTCTTATTGGGAGGAGCAAGTCCACATCGTAACCGAGAGGAAGCACAAGGACAGTCCTGTCTACGTCGTACGACCTGAGAGAGGCCCAGGAAAGACTAGAGTCCTACACAGGAACCTGATACTGCCCTGTGACTTTCTGCCCGTGGAAGAAGATGAGCAGGGGAAAAGGAAAATACGAAAGGAAAAGCCAAACACAGATGAGAAGAGCGAAAGGCAGGAAAGGCAGAAGGAGAGAGATCCGCACAGTAGTTCAGAGGATGAAAGTAACTGGAGATTCATCACCACACGACCAGCAGAGTCATTTGACCCGTTCAGAAGCCAGCTGAGAGTGGAAGCAGAGGAGTTCCAACCACAAGCAGCTGACAGGGAACTGGAGCAAGGGGAGTGTCCAGATGAGGGTGAGGAAGGTAGGATGGAACCAGAGATGGAGAGTGGGGAAACTGCAGGGGTCAAGCGAGAGGTGTTATTTGATGAAGCAGACGAGATGAGCTCTGAGCAGGCGTCGTCATCTGATGAAGCAGACGAGAGGGATCTTGAGCAGTGGTCAACTCCCATAAGAAAGTATCCTTTTCAACAAAGAAACCCACCCAAGACACTCACATACAACATATTGGGTCAACCATCTGTCGAACACAGACCGCTGATATATAGAAGGACACTGTAACATGTGTGAGGCATGCAGTAGGACATGTGGGTCTGTGTAATGGGTTATGGGGTAGATATAGGGTCAAAACCTTCAATCCGAGATACATAGCCCGCACAAGTAGCGGAGTAGTACTTAAGATATCATCTGGCCAGTGATGCCTGTTGCTGGCACATGACATAAAGAGGGAGATGCGTGTCATGTCAAAGACTGTTGCTGTACAGAGAGTATCCTGAAAGACTGACTCCTTTATAACCTACCACTCTACCACACCAGTTGAAGACATGAGTACCCTGAGAAATCTATAATGTCGAGACGACATTCATTTTGAAGGGGAGAGTGTGGGACCCATAGTAATGTGGAGCAGATTAATGGATGCTGGATACCCCCCTAATTTTCTTATATTATGTTCATATTATTTTTATTGCTTTGGTTTGTTATCTGGTTCATTCACAATTTGATTAATGGTCAGTTGCACTAGCAACGGTAATATTTTAGGAGGTTAGTTGATGGTTACAAGGGGAAAAGCTTATACAGGCACTTGGGGCAGCTGAGGGGTCCTGGGGGCACGGGAGTGCGCATGTGATGGAGTAGACGGCAGCATGCATGGTAAGCCGATGTGCTTGTGTTCCTGTATTTCCAGAAAGGAAAATAAAGACATTATTTTAAACTTGTGCACGCTTGGAAGTCCCTTTTGTGTCCAAGTGTGCAACACAAGTGATATGAAGGGTAGTGTATTGTGGGTAGTGTAGAAGTTTGTCATAGGTTAAAATGGGGCATTGACAGGATGTAGAGCTAGGCTGAAAAGTGACAGATAGAGTTCAGTCCAAGGAAGTACGAAATGATTCCGTTTGGAAGGTTGAATACAATGTTAATGGCAGGATTCTTAGCAATGTGGAGAAACAGACGGACTTTGGGGTATATATCCATGGTTCCCTAAAAATTGTCATGCAAGTTGTTCGGGTGGTTAGGAAGGTATGTGGTGTGTTGGCCTTCATGAGTTGGAGGATTGAGTTCAAGAGCCGCGAGGGAATAAGTTGCTTGATAAACCTTGAGTCAGACTACACTTGTAGGAGTATTGTGTTCAGTTTTGGTCACCTTTTTATAGGAATGATGTGGAAGCTTTAGAGAGGTTACAGAGGAGATTTAACAGGATTCTGCCTGGATCAGAGAGAATATCTTAAGAGGAAAGTTTGTGCAAGCTAGGTGTATAAGATGATAGGAGGCATAGATAGATTGGACAGCCAGCTTCTTACTCCCATGGCAGCAATGGCTTATACAAGGGGGCATAATTTTAAGGTGATCGGATGAAAGTTTAGGGGGGGATTTCAAAGTTAGGTTTTTTACACAGTGAATGGTGAATGTGTAGAACTGCCAGGGTAGTGGTAGGGACAGATACATTAGGGACATTTGAGAGACATAGATGGACACATGGATGAAAGACAAATAGAAGCCAGGTGGGAAGAAAAGGTTAGATTGATCATAGATTAGGTTAAAAGGTCAACAGAATATTGTGGCTGAAAGGCTTGTACTTTGTTGTACTGTTCCATTAATTGTAATTGTAAGCGTTCTTGATTGGGGACACCATTATGTCTCCAGACATGATAGTGTGTAAAGACTAAGGTTTTTGCATAGTGAAGTAGAGATGTTAGAAAGGAAAGGACACACGAAATCTAGTAACTGATCAATATCTATTACGTGCATGGATTCTTCAGTGCCATCAAGGCTCAAACACTCATGGATACGTGGCAAAGTGCTCATCAAGGGCAGAAAGATAGAATGTGTCTACTGGAAAGAGCACTTTGAAGACTTTCTCAGTGGAGACTCTCTTTTTGCCACGTTCTTGCTTTGATTCATTGGTTGCTTTCTCAATACTACCCCATAGGGGCAAAATTTGGGAAAGGCTACCCAAAAGTCGAACTGAAAAGTGCCTGCTGAATGTTCAGACATTGAGAAATACTGCACATGTTAGTCATCTTATCTTTCTTAGCTGAAAAGGAGAGACCATGAGATGAATCTCATGGATGCCTCAATTTTAAGCATCATCATATTAAATTGTTTATTCACATTTCATTACAATGTAAGAGAAGGCTGTTCATTCCGTCAATTTTATGCTCTGTGCTGCCCTATTATAGGGAAAGCCATGTGGAAAATTATAAAAGGAACTTCCATCTGGCTCCGTCCCAGGACCAAACAGGTCCTTGTATGGTCACAATATGAATTTTGTTCAAAGAGAAGTAAAGTATAAATGGTGTTCAGCAAATGCACGAAAATACTGCAGAGAACAGGATGATTGGTGCGCATTGCCCTTTTCTGACCTCTAAAAAGCCTTTGTTTCTGTCCAGGGAGAGATTTTGGAAAATGATTGTCATATTTGGATAAATTTAGCAACACATTATCATTCTATATCTAGAATGTTGAAATTTAGTACATCATTTCCGAGTCAACAAATTGGACCTTACCATATCATTCAAACTAACATTAAGCCTGAAAGAGATTACACCAACCTCTTTAGGTTCACATTCAACAATCTCTATGCTGCAATGGAATTATCCTAATTCCTTTCACCCTTTTCTCCTTTCAGTGACAGTGGATGTTAAAGTGAAAGTTGAGCTTATTGCCATATGCACTACACATATACATGTGTAAAGGAAAAAATGAATTGCAGCAGCATCACAGACACTTAGCATTCATATGGTCGGCGTTCACAAGAATAAAGATAAGTACAAGTTTTACAAGACAACGCAAGTAAAACCATTCAGAAATCTGGTAGCGGGAAGAAGAACTGAATGATGAATAAACACCTAGTCTGGTGGTATTTATACCCCTGTATTCTGTCCCTCTTGATTGGTTAATCCTCATCCGTCAGGTTTCCACTCTCCCATCTTGCTTATAATCAACTTCCAGTTCTTGAGCAATTCAATTGTAAACAAGATGAGAGAGCGGAACATGGTTGGATAAGGACTAGCCAATCAGGAGGGGTGGAATACGGGGGTATAAATACCACCAGACTAGACATGCCCAGATATCATCCCTGAAGAAGATGGCAGAGTTTCTCATTGAAACGTTGGCCCCTGTACCTGGCTTGAAGCCCAAGAAGAGTGTTTTCATCATATGAAACAGTAAAGCACTAGATCCTTTTTCAAAAACTGAAATGTTAAAGGGAAGTAGCTCTTTTTGAACCTGATGATGTGAGAATCCATGTTTCTATATTTCCTGCCCTATGGTAGCTGCAAAAAGTTGGCATGGCCATGCATGTTGCCTTCCTGGAGCAATACCTGCTGTAGACACTACCAATGGTGGGAGGGTTATATTGGGAAGATTGCAATGTTTGGTAGCGGAGGGATATTAATGAAGCCTTGATTGGTTTGTGTACCCATCACAGTGAGCTAGATTATTTGAAGCAAATGTATATTTTAGTGAAAAGCAATGTAGAAAACTGGGATGAAACAGATCTCTTGCCTACTATATGACAGCTGTGTGCAAGTGGTTCATCCTCCTCAACTCTATTACAAGTGCATAAAAATTCAGTAGCCCCATCTTTATTTTAGTAATGGTAATAATGATATGATTAAGCTCAAGATATGATTAAGTGCCCCATCTTTGCACCAGTTGAATGGTCTTTCAAAACATTATCTGGAAAATGTACCCAGAAAAATATCTACCTTGGTGAGGTGTTTGGAAATCAAGTAATGCTAACACCAGTATCTGTAAGAGAAGAGGAAGGAAAAGTATTTAATTGTTCATACTAGTTTCTGTGCTGCTTTCTCTGCATTACTCCAATGTAAGAACACTCATGATCTGTAAACGCAGCCAAACTTATAGAGTTGTTACCATCATAAAACAAAGATGTTTCGTTCAAATGCTGGAGAGGTTTTTATAGAGTTATGTAAATATCCACTGAGCTGCCATGTTTTATGGGATAAAGACCTATTGTATGCCATAGACAGCAATATGAGTCACTGGGGCAATGCATGCTTCCTAAGATTTTAGTTCATCTACAAACAGAGCCTGCTAATCATCAATTATATCTCTAATGAGTCAACAGCAAGAACTTTCATTCATTTTGCAAAGGGAAATTGTTTTGTTCCATTTGCTGCATTTTAATTTAAAAATCACTGTACTCACAACAGCAACAATTTCACAAGCTCGAGGAAATCTGCAGATGCTGGAATTTCAGGCAACACACATAAAAGTTGCTGGTGAACGCAGCAGGCCAGGCAGCATCTCTAGGAAGAGGTACAGTCGACGTTTCGGGCCGAGACCCTTCATCAGGACTAACTGAAAGAAGAGCTAGTAAGAGATTTGCAAGTGGGAGGGGGAGGGGGAGATCCGAAATGATAGAAGACAGGAGGGGGAGGGATGGAGCCAAGAGCTGGACAGTTGATTGGCAAAAGGGATATGAGAGGACCATGGGACAGGAGGCCTAGGGAGAAAGCAAAAGGGGAGGGGGCGGAAAAACCCCAGAGAATGCGCAAGGGGTATAGTGAGAGGGACAGAGGGAGAAAAAGGAGAGAGAGAAAAAGAATGTGTGTATATAAATAAATAACGGATCGGGTACGAGGGAGAGGTGGGGCATTAGCAGAAGTTAGAGAAGTCAATGTTCATGCCATCAGGTTGGAGGCTACCCAGACGGAATATAAGGTGTTGTTCCTCCAGCCTGAGTGTGGCTTCATCTTGACAGTAGCGGAGGCCGTGGATGGACATTATCAGAATGGGAATGGGATGTGGAATCAAAATGTGTGGCCACTGGGAGATCCTGCTTTCTCTGGCAGACAGAGCGTAGGTATTCAGCAAAACGATCTCCCAGTCTGCGTCAGGTCTCGCCAAAATATAGAAGGCCACATCGGGAGCACCGGACGCAGTATATCACCCCAGCCGACTCACAGGTGAAGTGTCGCCTCACCTGGAAGGACTGTCTGGGGCCCTGAATGGTGGTGAGGGGGGAAGTGTGAGGGCATGTGTAGCACTTGTTCCGCTTACAAGGATAAGTGCCAGGAGGGAGATCGGTGGGGAGGGATTGGGGGGACGAATGGACAAGGGAGTCGCGTAGGGAACGATCCCTGCGGAAAGCGGGGGGGGGGAGGGAAAGATGTGCTTATTGGTGGGATCCCATTGGAGGTGGCGGAAGTTACGGGGAATTATATGTTAGACCCGGAGGCTGGTGGGGTGGTAGGTGAGGACCAGGGGAACCCTATTCCTAGTGGGGTGGCGGGAGGATGGAGTGAGAGCAGGTGTACGTGAAATGGGGGAGATGCGTTTGAGAGCAGAGTTGATAGTGGAGAAAGGGAAGCCCCTTCCTTTAAAAAAGGAAGACATCTCCCTCGTCCTGGAACGAAAAGCCTCATCCTGAGAGCAGATGCGGCGGAGACGGAGGAATTGTGAGAAGGGGATGGCATTTTTGCAAGAGACAGGGTGAGAAGAGGAATAGTCCAGATAGCTGTGAGAGTCAGCAGGCTTAAGGATTCTTTTGGCATTGTAGTGATTCCTATTGCCATAATGATTATTCTACTTGAAAATGAATATGCTGTTTATAAGACTTTATAAGTTTTTATTCAACTTTGCCTATTAGAAATGCTTTTCTATTCTCATTAAGTAAATCACAGATAAAGCTATCTCTAAGCATCTACTTGTATTCCTGATAATTTATTTTTCATTTTCTAATAATTTCCTTTAACTACTATCCAGAGAAAAATATTCTGTAGCTCAGCATCAGTACTTGTGACCAGGTGTTTTTGGGTGCCCCAGTTTCTTCCTGCATCCCAAAGACATGTGGTTGTTATGATAATTGGCCATTGTAAGTTGCACTTGGTATATAGATGAGTGGTAGAACCTGAAGCAAGTTCATGGGAATGTGGAGACAATAAGAAATAAGGTTAGTGTAGGATTAGTTTAAATGGGTGCTTGATGGAAGACAAGAGGGACTATTCCTGTGTTCATTGAGCTGATTCAAAACTGCTTGAAGTACAATTCAATCAAGCTCCACCTGTGTCTCAACTTTCCCTTTTATGCTCACTGACCTACATTGACTCTGCCTACCAACATCACGCATTGATTTAACATTTTCATTTAACACCTCTGTGATCTTGCTCTCCAATCTGCATACATTCCTCAATATGAAAACACTCCATTATTATCCTCTTCTGCATCATTGATATTCATCACCCCAATATTAACAGCTGTGATTTCAATCATCCAGGTTGTAAACTGAGGAATTTCGTCTCTAAATCTCTCCAAGCTGCTGTTCTGTAAGACTTTTGGTAATGCTCATCTGGTTGATCAAATGTATTATTGCATCTTAATCTCTTTTGGCACGATGTCAATTTTTTATAACTTGTATCACTGTCAGATACCTTTGGACACTTTCCAATCTTTAAACTTGTTTAATTTTCATGACTATTAAAATTAAGTTGTGTTACTGTGTTAATGAAAAGATAATATTTGTACAACTTGGTACAGTCTTTGATGAAAGGATAATCACACAGCAGATTTGATCATTGTGAAATGTTTTCTCAAATAGAACATAGAATAGTACAACGCAGTACAGGCCCTTCAGCCAACAATGTTGTGCTGACCCTCAAACCCTGCCTCCCATATAACCCCCACCTTAAATTCCTCCATATACCTGTCTAGTAGTCTCTCAAATTTCACTAGTGTATCTGCCTCCACCACTGACTCAGGCAGTGCATTCCACACACTAACCATTCTCTGAGTAAAAAACCTTCCTCTAATATCCCCCTTGAACTTCCCACCCCTTACCTTAAAGCCATGTCCTGTTGTATTGAGCAGTGGTGCCCTGGGGACGAGGCGCTGGCTATCCACTCTATCTATTCCTATTATTATCTTGTACACCTCTATCATGTCTCCTCTCATCCTCCTTCTCTCCAAAGAGTAAAGCCCTAGCTCCCTTAATCTCTGATCATAATGCATACTTTCTAAACCAGGCAGCATCCTGTTAACCTGATCTTGAAAATCTTGTGTCTCCCTCCTGAAATAAGTAAACCTTACAGCATTTCTTGCTTTGATCTTCAGTACTTTTAGTTAAATTGAACTTAAGATTGATTACCAATTATTCTTCCCAAATATTTGTGAAGGAAAAGAATTTCAGGATGTATATTGTATACATTTATCTGACATGAAATGTACCTTTTGAAACCTAATATTAATGAAATGGCCCGGTTTCTTGCCTGAGGTATCCATGAGTTCCATATGACCATGCAGTTCTGTGATGAGATGACTGTGTGCTTTATATCCCTATGCATTCTTTATATCCCTGTGTGCACATATCCCTATATGGTAGTATGGCAGTATCAGAATAGAATTCAGAATCAGGTTTATTCTCACTGACATATATTGTGAAATTTGATGTTTTGCAGCAGCAGTACAGTGCAAATACAGAAAATTACAAAATAAATGGTGCAAAAAATGAAATAGTAAGGTAGTGTAAACAACAGGAATTCTGCAGATGCTGGAAATTCAAGCAACACACATCAAAATTGCTGGTGAACACAACAGGCCAAGCAGCATCTGTAGGAAGAGGTGCAGTCGACGTTTCAGGCCGAGACCCTTCGTCAGGACTAACTGAAGGAAGAGCTAGTAAGAGATTTGAAAGCTGGAGGGGGAGGGGGAGATGCAAAATGATAGGAGAAGACAGGAGGTGGAGGGATAGAGCCAAGAGCTGGACAGGTGATAGGCAAAAGGGGATACGAGAGGATCATGGGACAGGAGGTCCGGGAAGAAAGACGGGGGAGGGGGACCCAGAGGATGGGCAAGAGGTATATTCAGAGGGACAGAGGGAGAAAAAGGAGAGTGAGAGAAAGAATGTGTGCATAAAAATAAGTAACAGATGGGGTACGAGGGGGAGGTGGGGCCTTAGCGGAAGTTAGAGAAGTCGATGTTCATGCCATCAGGTTGGAGGCTACCCAGACGGAATATAAGGTGTTGTTCCTCCAACCTGAGTGTGGCTTCATCTTTACAGTAGAGGAGGCCGTGGATAGACATGTCAGAATGGGAATGGGATGTGGAATTAAAATGTGTGGCCACTGGGAGATCCTGCTTTCTCTGGCGGACAGAGCGTAGATGTTCAGCAAAGCGGCCTCCCAGTCTGCGTCGGGTCTCGCCAATATATAAAAGGCCACATCGGGAGCACCGGACGCAGTATATCACCCCAGTCGACTCACAGGTGAAGTGTTGCCTCACCTGGAAGGACTGTTTGGGGCTCTGAATGGTGGTAAGGGAGGAAGTGTAAGGGCATGTGTAGCACTTGTTCCGCTTACACGGATAAGTGCCAGGCTGGAGATCAGTGGGGAGGGATGGGGGGGACGAATGGACAAGGGAGTCGCGTAGGGAGCGATCCCTGCGGAATGCAGAGAGGAGGGGAGGGAAAGATGTGCTTAGTGGTGGGATCCCGTTGGAGGTGGCGGAAGTTACGGAGAATAATATGTTGGACCCGGAGGCTGGTGGGGTGGTAGGTGAGGACCAGGGGAACCCTATTCCTAGTGGGGTGGCGGGAGGATGGAGTGAGAGCAGATGTACGTGAAATGGGGGAGATGTGTTTAAGAGCAGAGTTGATAGTGGAGGAAGGGAAGCCCCTTTCTTTATTTAAAAAAGGAAGACATCTCCCTCGTCCTAGAATGAAAAGCCTCATCCTGAGAGCAGATGCGGCGGAGACGGAGGAATTGCGAGAAGGGGATGGCGTTTTTGCAAGAGACAGGGTGAGAAGAGGAATAGTCCAGATAGTAAGGTAGTGTGCATAGTTTCATGGACTGTTCAGATATTTGATGGCAGAGGAGAAGAAGCTGTTCTTAAATCATTGAGTGTGGATCTTCAGGCTTCTGTACCTCTTCTCTGATGGAATGAAAAGGGGACATTCCTGTATTGTGACATGCTTTAACTGTCAGCCTGGAATAATCTTGGTTATTCCTTATTCTTCTTAATTATTGAGTAAATGAATTTTCCCTAACAGAAGCAGAATAGGACTGTGAGGACTTGAGGTGACACAGTGGTGAATCCATTGGAATTCTGTACCCCAGAATATTGTGGAAGCTCAACTTTCGAGTTCATTCAAAATAGACAATGATGTTTTTATCTTTTATAAAAACATCAAGAATTGTGCAGGAAAATGCCCTGGAGGTAGATTAGCTGTGATCTTAGCAAGTGGTGGAGCAGCCTCTATGAGCTGTATATCCTACTGTTGGGGTCATATACTGTGTCTGGTGCTCCCAGTGGCCTCTTGTATATCGGTGAGACCCGACGTAGATTGGGAGATCGCTTCGTCGAGCACCTGCACTCTGTCCACCTGAACAAACAGGATTTCCCAGTGGCCACCCATTTTAATTCCATTTTCTATATGTTTATCCAAGGCTGCCTCCACTGTCGTGATGAGGCCACACTTAGGTTTAAGGAACAACACCTTACATTCTGTTTGGGTAGCCTCCAACCTGATGGCATGAACCTCCATTTCTCGAACTTCTGGTAAATCTTCTCACTTCCTTCCTTCCCCCTTCACCATTTCCCATCCCCCTTGCCCGCCCATCACTTCCCTCTGGTGCTCCTCCCCCCTTTTTCTTTCGTCCATGGGGTTCTGTTTCTTTTACCAGTTTACTTCCCAGCTCTTTACTTCACCCCTCCCCCTTCAGTTTTCGCCTATCACCTTGTGTTTCTCTCTCCCCTCCCCCCACATTTTAAATATACTCCTCAGCATTTTTCTCTAGTCGTGCTGAAGGGTTTTGGCCCAAAATATCAACTGTACTCTTTTCCTAGACCTGCTGAGTTCCAGCATTTTGTGTGTAGTTGCTCAGATTTGCAGCATCTGCAGATTTTCTCTTGTTTGTGATTGGATATCTTACCCATGTTCCTTTTATGTTCATAAAAGCAGTTCATAGCTTTTGCTTGTTATTGTGATGCAATTACAAAAATATCTCATGGTAATTCAACTACGAAATAATCAATGTTTGTAGAAGTTTATTTTTTGCAGTTTGATTTTAAAATCTGTGCAAAATTATGAAATTATAAAATTATGAGAAGCATTGAAGGCCTATGGGCATCTGTAGCAAAACCATCATTTGTTGCTTTTGAGAAAATGTCCTCTTTGAACTGCTGTTTTATGTTTCATGTTTACACTCCTATAGTGCTGTTATGCAGGGAGTGCTGATTTTAACTAGCAACAAAGAAGCTGATTTGAAGCTGGGACGGTGTGTGACACAGAAGGGTGTATATTGTTCTCTGTACATCTGCTGTTATTTTTCCTTCCAGATGGTGGAGGGCATGGGTTGGTTACCCATTATTATTGAACAGAGAGAAAGATTTTGAAGAAAAGCTTTGTGGAAAAAAAAGTGAAAAGGGGTGATAGAAATAATGGGAATGTTATTGCTTGGGGCTGGATGATCTTAATACAGGCAAACTAGGAAAGCATTATTTAAGGAGTTCAAAATGGTGAGCAATTCATTATAAACTGTTCTGGATTGCATTCCAAATTAGCATAGGGATTGGTGCTATGATCCTTACTGTTTGTAATATACCTGATAGATTTGGATATGACATAGAAAGCACAGTCGGAAATTCACAGATTCCACTAAGAGCTGTGGAGTTGTTGACAGTGTGGAGGATAGGCAGGGTGATAGTGATGTGTTGGTGAAATGGGCTATGAATGGCAGAGAGAGTTAATCTTGATAATCCTGAATAGATTAGATATGGCAAAGTTATTTCCCATGGTAGGGGAATCCAGGACAGGAGGGCAGGACTTCAGGATTGAAGGACGTCCATTTAGAACTGAGTTGCGGAGTAATTGCTTTAATCAGAGGGTGGTAGATCTGTCGAATTTGTTGCCACGAGTGGCTGTGGAGGCCAAGTCACTGGGTGCATGTACTGCAGAGATAGATAGGTTCTTGATTAGGCAGGGGATCAAAGGGTATGGGGAGAAGGCAGGGGAGTGGGGATGACTGGAAGAATTGGATCAACCCATGATTGAATGGTGGAGCACCCCCCCCCCCAAAACTGTATTTAAAGCAGTATACTTGTTATTGAGGGGAATGGTGCAGGGCTCTTTGCATCATCTGCCTTTTTCAATTCCCCCTCCTGACAGTCACCCAGCTATGTGCCTCCTGCCTCCCTGTAACTCTGATCTGTCACCTCATCATTTTCTTGATGACCGCAGGTCATCCAGTTGCAGCTCCATTTCCTAACACGGTCTGTAAGGTGCTGCAGCTCGATGCACATCATGCAGATGTAGTTATCAGGGAGAGTGGAGGTCCACTAGAACTCCCACATCTGACATGAAGAACACTCCACTGATCCTGGATCAATACTCAGTGCTCCAGCTAGGCTCAATAGACAAAAAAAGAAAAGAAGACTCACCAGAAATTTACTTTATCCTCTGCCTCCTCTCACGAAAGCCACTGCTCCTACAATGATCTGATAATTTAGGTACCATATTGTTTCCCATTAGATCAATTAATTCTGGGTACTGATTTGAAATAATTGTGGAAAGGACCTGGGAGAATTTCCCTATTCATTTTTGAACTTAATGAGATCTTTTGTCTCCATATGAGAAGACAAATAAGTCATCTTGTATCATTTTACATAGAAGAAAGAAGGTGCCTGCAAGCTAATCCTGCTGAGAAATTTAGTATTCTGATCTTTGTAGGGAGCAAAGTAAAATGTAAAGAACATTGTAAAGAAATGAAGATAATTTTCAACTTGCAGAGAGTGATGGGAATTTTTTTTCCAGGGCTGTGAAATCAAGAACCAAGATGCACATGTTTATAATGAGAAGGGAGACATTTCATGGATAGCTGAAGGGTGACTTATTCACCTGGGGAATGGTCAGTGTATGGAATGGTCTATTAGAGCAGGGGTCCCCAACCTTTTATACACTGTGGACCGGTTTAATATTGACAATATTCTTGTGGACCGGCCGACTGGGGGGGTGGGGGAGAGGGAGGGGAGGGTTGCCAACAGAGAAGAGTAGCAGTCAAATACGTTGTGTTTACCCCGAAAAAGACTACCATGGCCATGAAGCCTTGGGGGGGCACCTATGTGCGTATGCGTGTACATGCCGATTTTTTTCTACAAATCGTTTTTGGCGATTCTGTTCAGTGAAACTACACTACATACATTATTTGTACTTTATATAAGCTGTGTATTTATCATATCATTCCTGATTTTACTATATGTTAGTGTTATTTTAGGTTTTATGTAATACAGTGCATGAATATAGTGATAAGTCAATTATAAGTCACTTATAACTCAATAGCATCATAACATTTTAAGTAACGTTTGGATATTAAACACACAGCACATATTTTCCTCGTATGAACATATAAAATCATTGCAACACACCAATATCGCTGAATCAGTGGGAGCCTTGGGCTTGTTTCCCTGCAACAAGACAGTCCCATCGAAGGGTGATAGGAGACAGCGATACTCGAACAGGGTTCCTTATGTCCAGTCTATTCCACAATTTAGTTTTTGTTGCATTCATTGCAGAAAAGCCCGCTTCGCAGATATGTTGGAAATGGAAGCAACGTTTTCAGTGCTTTCGTGGCTGTCTCAGGATATTTAGCCTTGACTTTGATCCAGAGCGCCAGCAGAGATGTTATGTCAAACATACTTTTCAGCCCGCCATCAGTTGCAAGCTTGAGGACTTGATCTTCTTCCCGCGCTGACACGGATGACGCGTGCGTTCAAGTTCAACTGTGCGTGACAGGGAATGAGGAAAGGTGTAGCTGACTCATATCACCAAATCATATCGTTTCCTTGCGGCCCGGTGGTTGGAGACCACTATATTAGAGGATGTAATTGAGGCAGGTATAGTGACGGCATTTGAAGGTTACTTGGACCGGATAGGAAATATTAGAGGGATATGGGATATATGAAGAAGAAGAAAGCCCTTAACTCTGAGTGGAGTCATCGGGAAGCCGTAATGATGACTTTTTTTTTTAGCAGGCTTTCTTATTTTTATGAGGCCGAATTGCTAGCTCGACACTCAACCCGGCACGGATGGAAAGCGTGCAAGGGAGCCGACTGGATTTTTGCTCTGAAGTCCGGCATTGATGCTGCTATGCCAGGGGTCCCCAACCTTTTGCGCATCGCAGACTGGTTTAATCTTGACGATATTCTTGCGGACTGGTTGGGGGGGCTGTACAGTGTTCAAGCTCAACAGTGGGTGTGACAGGGAATGAGGAAAGGTGCAGCTAACTTATATCACCAAATCATATCGTTTCTTTGCGGCTCAGTCTTTGAGGCCCAGTGGTTGGGGACCACTGCAGTACACCACCAGCCAGCAAATGGGTTTTTAGTTTGGATGGGAATTGTAGGCATGGACCGCTTGGGCTGCCTGTTTCTGTGCTTTTTAGCTCTATGACTTATGCTGGTGACCCCTGTGATATGGATGTTCAGGTTCTGGCAATTTATCCTTCTACTATTCACTATCCAGAAACTTGATAGATGGAATAGAACTCATTCTTACAGAATTTGTGTGTGAAGAATGTAACTAAATCAACTTAAATATTGGAGTCTGTGGAATTCTCCATGGAATGTTGTGGAAGATCAATCAATGAATATATTTGAGGAAGAGGTAGATAGATTTCTCAGAACAAAAACCATGAAACAGTTGGGGAGCAATGGGGAAATTAGTTGAAAGAAGAAGGATCAGTCAAGATAGTGTTGAATGGCAGAGCAGTCATGAAGGACCAAATGGCCTCCACTTACAAGTTTTCCATGTTTCTGTGTCCTCTTTCTGTCATCAAGGATGGTGCTTGACCTGATGAGTACCTTGGATTTCCAGCATCCCCAGGTTTCTGCTTCGGGGTATGAATTTGCACCAAGGGCAGCAATGGGAGGGGGGGAGTGGGGAAGACAGTGGAATGCATGGGTGGCATGATAGTGTAGTGATTAGCATAATGCTATACAGTGCCAGTGATCCAGGTTCAATTCTGCCACATTCTGTGGAGAGTTTGTGTGTTCTCCTTGTGGATTTCCCCCGGGTGCTCCAGTTTCCTACTGCATTCCAGGGATGTAAGGTTTAGTAGGTTAATTGGGTGGCGCAGATTCTTTGGGCCAGAAGGGCCTGTTACTGTACTGTATCTCTAAATAAATGAATGAATGAATAAATAAATAATAATAAAAAACTATCCCAAAATAAATGTTTGTAACCCTCTGCATGCCACCTTGGCTGAACAGAGGAGCACTTTTAGTAATAGTCTAAGACCATAAGATATAAGAGCATAATTAGTCCATTCAGCCCATCAAGTCTACTCTGCCATTCCATCATGGCTGATCCCAGATCCCATTAAACCCCATACATCTGCCTTCTTGCCATATCCTTTGATGCCCTGACCAATCAGGAAACTATCAACTTCCACCTTAAATATACCCATGGACTTGGCCGCCACCACAGTCTGTAGCAGAGTATTCCACAGATTCACCACTCTCTGGTTTAAAAAAAACACTGTTCTAAAAGGTTGCCCCTCAATTTTGAGACTCTGTTCTCTAGTTCTGAATAACACCACCATAGGAAACATCCTCAACACATCCATCTTATGCAGTTCGTTCAACATTCAGTAGGTTTCAAAGAGATTCCCATAAATTCTTCTAAATTCCAGGGAGTACAGGTCCAAAGCTGCCAAATGCTCCTCATATGTTAACCCCTTCATTCCCAGAATCATCCCCATGAACTTGCTCTTGACTCTGTCCAATGACAACACATCCTTTCTGAGATATGGGGCCCAACACTTGACAGTACTCCAAGTGCAGCCTGACTAGTGTCTTATAAAGCCTCAGCATTATGTCCTTGCTTTTATATTCTATTCCCCTTGAAATAAGGAAATCGAGCCCGAGGTTCGGCTGGAGCGGAGGCCTCTGCAACCGTGACTCGGCTTACGGACTTGTTTCAGCCAGGAGCTCAGCCCTCCAGGATTAAGTGTTGGCTTCAGGGCCCGCCCCAATCGACAGCCCAGGCCCCCGGCAGCTGGAAGTGGCAGCGGAGCCTCCCCCGTCACTCAGCCCAACCCGGAGCACCCAAAGACGCGACCCATCGGTCGATCCCCGCGGGACACGTCCACCAACCTCAAAGAGCTGCCAACAACACACTGCATCGATGGAAACCTGGAAAGATGCACTATTTACCGAGAAAGCGTGGGAAAAGAGCTGGGCTGCTGGTTAGATTGAAATTGAGGGGCTTCAGGGTCCCTGTGCCCACCATCCTACTAGCTAATGTGCAAGCCATAGAGAACAAGGTGGATGATCTTAAAGGGAGACTAACCTACTGCAGGGAGATGCAGAACTGCTGTGTGTTCTATTTCACCAAGACCTGGCTCTCCCCTGCCACCCCCAACAGTGCCATCCCACCGGAGGGATTTTCGATCCATTGGATGGACCGCACGGGGTCTTGGTGCAAGGCGAGGGGAGGTGGTGTCTGCCTACTGATCAACACTGGGTGGTGCTCGGACACAGTGGTACTGACAAGCTCCTGTAGCCCGGACCTGGAACACCTGTTGGTGAAGTGTCGTCCCTACTATCTGCCACGGGAATTCACCTCGGTCATACTGACAGCGGTCTACATTCCCGCCCCCCCCCGCCCCAAGCGGACATGGAGTGTGCTCTGAACATACTGTATGCCAACATCAGTGAACTTGAGACCAGGTATCCAGAGGCTTTGCTCATTACAGCCGGGGACTTTAACCAGGCCAACCTCAGAAAGGTGTTGCCAAAGTTATACCAACATGTCTCCTGCTCCACTAGAGGCCCAAGTATACTTGACCACTGCTACACAGCAGTCAAGGATGCCTACCGTTCCGTCCCACGACCTCACCTCAGAAAATCGGACCATCAGGCTGTACTCCTACTCTCGGCTTACAAACAGAAACTGAAGCGGGAGGTCACGGTGTCAAAAGTGGTGTCGCGTTGGACGGAGGAAACGGATGAGGTCCTCCGTGACTGCTTTGAATCAGTGGACTGGTTGGTATTCAAGGACTCGGCAGCTAACCTCAATGAGTATGCCTCAGCTGTCACGGACTTTATTTGGAAATGTACAGAGGACTGAGTGTCTCGCAAGACGATCCGGGTATTCCCTAACCAGAAAACTTGGATGAATTATGAGTTCAAGTCCCTTTTAAAGGCAAGAGCTGCGGCTTTTAGGTCTGGGGATACCAGTCACTACACGGAATCCAGGCGTGAACTCCGGAAAGCCATTAAGGGTGCCAAGAGGCAATATCGAGCCAAGTTGGAAGCCCAGGCTAACCAGAGGGATGCCAGTAGACTATGGCAGGGTCTAAATGAGATCACTGGGTGCAAAGAAAAGGCTGGGAATATCAATAACTGTGGTGCTTCTCTTCCTGACGAACTTAACGTATTCTATGCAAGATTCGAACAGAAGAGGAGCGTCCCGCTCCCTCTGGATGAACTGGACCTGGTGGCATCGAGATTCATCGTCACCGAAGAGGACATTAGAAGGGCCTTCCTGAAGATAAATCCAAGGAAGGCGACGGACCCAGGTGGCGTCCCAGCGTCCCAGGACGGGTTCTCTGGGCCTGTGCAAGCGAGCTAGCTGGAGTGTTTGCTGACATCTTCAACTGCTCCTTGCTTCAGTCTAAGATCCCCTCGTGTTTTAAGAAGGCAACGATGATACCAGTGCCGAAGAAGAGCAAGGTGGCATGCCTGAATGACGATCGACCTGTGGCTCTGACATCAATTGCTATGAAGTGCTTCGAGAGATTGGTTATGGCACACATCAGCCACAGCCTACCGGTCAACCTCGATGCTTTGCAATTCGCCTACCGGAGCAACAGGTCAACGGCAGATGCCATCTCTCTGGCCCTACATTCCTCCTTAGAACACCTGGAGAATAAAGACGCATATGTAAGGCTCCTTTTCATTGACTACTGCTCTGCCTTTAATACCATCATTCCAAATAAACTGATTCCTAAGCTCCGGAACCTGGGCCTTAGCACTCAGATCTGCAGCTGGATCTTCAACTTCCTCACAGACAGGACCCAGGCTGTGATAATAGGGGACAAGCTCTCCTCTACCATCACTCTGAGCACTGGTGCCCCACAAGGCTGTGTACTCAACCCCTTGCTGTCCTCACTGTACACCCATGATTGTGTAGCCAAGTTTCCTCAATATATAAGTTTGCTGATGACACAACAATTGTAGGCCGTATCTCAGGTAATGATGAGTTTGAGTACAGAGAGGAAGTTAAGAACCTGGTGGCATGGTGCGAAGACAATAACCTATCCCCCAACGTCAGCAAGACGAAGGAATTGGTTGTTGACTTCAGAAGGAGTAGCGGACCGCACGACCCAATTTACATCAGTGGTGCGCAGGTGGAACAGGTCAAAAGCTTTCATTCCTCGGGGTCAATATCGCAAATGATCTGACTTGGTCCAACCAAGCAGAGTTCACTGCCAAGAAGGCCCACCAGCGCCTTTACTTCCTGAGAAAACTAAAGAAACTAAACCCTCACTAATTTTTATAGATGCACTATAGAAAGCATTCTTCTGGGGTGCATCACAACCTGGTATGGAAGTTGTCCTGTCCAAGACAGTAAGAAGCTGCAGAAGATCGTGAACACGGCGCAGCACATCACACAAACCAATCTTCCATCCTTGGACTCACTTTACACCGCACACTGTCAGAGCAGTGCTGCCAGAATAATCAAGGACACGACCCACCCAGCCAACACACTTTTCGTCCCTCTTCCCTCCGGGGGAAGGCTCAGGAGCGTGAAGACTCGTACGGCCAGATTTGGGAACAGCTTCTTTCCAACTGTGATAAGACTGCTGAACGGATCCTGACCCGGATCTGGGTCGTACCCTCCAAGTAACCGGACCTGCCTCTTGGTTTTTTGCACTACCTTACTTTCCATTTTTCTATTTTCTATTGATGATTTATAATTTAAATTTTTAATATTTACTAATTTTTACAATATTTAATATTTGTAATCCAGGGAGCGGGAAGCACAGAATCTAATATTGCTGTGATGATTGTATGTTCTAGTATCAATTGTTTGGCGACAATGAAGTATAAAATATAAAGTATAAATGCCATCATTGCATTCGCCTTCTTTACCATAGACTGAACCTGTAAATTAACCTTCTGGGAGTTTTGCATGAGAACTACTAAGTCCCTCTGCACCTCTCCATATTTATTGAACATTGAACCTTCTCCATATTTAGATAATAGGCTATACTATTGTTACTTTTACCAAAATGCATCATCATGCATTTCCCAGCACTGTATTCCATCTGCCACTCATTTGTCCATTCTTCCAGTTTGCCTAAGTCCTGCTGCAATCGCATTGCTTTTTCAGCACTACCTACCCTTCCACCTACCTTGGTATCATGCGCAGACTTTGCCACAAAGCCATCAATTCCATTATCCAAATCATTGTCAAACAATGTGAAAAGTAGTGATCCCAATACTGATCCCTGAGGAAGACCACTAGTCACTGACTGCCAAGCAGAAAAGGCCCCGTTTATTCCCACTCGCTCCTTTTGCCTGACAGCCATTCCTCTATCCATGCCAGTATCTTTCCTGTAATGCCATAGGATTAATCTTGTTCAGCAGCCCTCATGTGTGGCACCTTATCAAATGTCTTCTAAAAATCCAAGTAGATGATATCCACTTTGTCCCCCCTCTTGTAACTTCCTTGAAGAACTCTTAACAGATTTGTCAGGCAATATTTCCCTTTACAGAAACCGTGCTGACTTTGACTTATTTTATCATTAGTTTCCAAGTACCCCAAAACCTCATCCTTAATAGTAGACTCCCAACAGTTTCCCAACCACTTAGG
The DNA here is from genome assembly GCF_963921235.1 of Mobula hypostoma. Lineage (NCBI taxonomy): Eukaryota > Metazoa > Chordata > Chondrichthyes > Myliobatiformes > Myliobatidae > Mobula > Mobula hypostoma. Next base: position 123,093,390 of record NC_086098.1, read on the forward strand.
ATTGGCTAATTGGCCTATAATTTCCTTCCTTTTGCCTTCCTCCCTTCTTAAAGAGTGGAGTGATATTTGCAATTATCCAGTCCTCCGGGACCATGTGATTCTTGAAAGATCATGACCAATGCATCGGTTATCTCTTAAGCAACCCCTCTCAGGACTCTAGGATGTTGTCTATCTGGTCCAGTTGACTTATCCACCTTAAGAACTTTGAGTTCTGGTCCAATATCAAGTCTCACCTCCCTTTTACTCTATATAACGGAAAGAACTTTTAGTATCTTGTTTTATATTATCGGCTAGTTTGCCCTTGTATTTCATCTTTTCCCTTCTTGTACCTTTTCAAGTTGTCTTTTGTTGGATTTTAAAAACTTCCCAAACATCCAACTTCCCACTCACTTTAGCTACATTATATGCCATTTCCTTGGCTTTTGTGCTTTGCATGTCAGCCACAGTTCCCTATATGAGGTCATTCCTACTCTTGGCCTTTAGGCTCTATAATGAGCCAACCTATAGCTGGGGAGGTGATGACCCCCTCCCGTTTCACTGTTTGAAGTAACTTTTTTAAAATTCTTTCTTTCTTTTCTTCTAATACTTGTATATATGTGCACTTGTAATGCTACTATGATACTGTAATTTCCTTTGGGATCAATAAACTATCTACTATCTATCCATTCATATGAGAGTCCATTTATATGCTAGATGGTCTTGTAATAGATATATACTTATACAGCTTCCTTTACAACAATTAAGTTGAATTTGCCTTCACTATAATCTGGGGAATTGTGTTCGGGGGCGGGGGGGGGGGGCGGTAACCTTGCTACTATTTCTTTTCTCACCTGTCACTTTCATTGGATGTAGTCTAGTTCTTGACCCCTGTCAGTTATAACAGTTTCTTCCAGTCTACTCAGTCTGTATGTTTTAGGATTTGATAAACCTTCATTATAGCTCTTCACAATAATCTCTTTTCTCATAAGCAGCCTAGCTTTTTCAGTCTGTCAATATAGCTAAAAACTTGAATATAGAATTGTTTTGATAAATCTATTTTGTGCCTTCCCCAATTCTGCAATGTCTTTTCTAGTTTCACACGCAGAATTGTACACGATAAATAATGCAATGTTTATTGAATAATCTGAGGTTTTATAAATTTGCTGTATGAATATTGCTTTTTGACATCTGGATATGTCCCCTGCTTCTTTATGAATTACTGTCAATGGATCTTTTCTAATAGGTACAGAGCAGGTCAGACAGCACATGTGACAAGTTTACGTTTCAAGTCTAAGTCCCTTCATCTGAACTGGGAAAGAGAGTAAAACAAGTTAGTATTTGGTAGCAGAGAGGGATCTTCTAAGTTCCTTAGAGTGAAAAGGCAGTCTTAGTTTGCACTCTTTCCCCAAAGTAGATTGCCTTTAACACTGCAGTTTCAGCGTAGATTTATTTTCTGAAGCCCCTAGAGAAGGGCTTGAAACCTCAATGCCAACAGCTGAAACACAAATGCATGTAATGTTCCTTAGGAAGCATGCCAGCATTATGGCTAAAATTAGCTTTGACATTATTTTTGTCATTGGAGCTTCAGTTTGATTGCTGCAGTGACGAACAAAGAGATGAGGTCTAACATTATGTTTCGGATAAGACGGAGGGAGGCAAAAGAGGTGGGGGGGTGTCGCTGATCAGAGATAGTGTCACAGCTGCAGAAAAGGAGGAAATCATAGAGGGATTGTCCACTGAGTGTCTGTGGGTGGAAGTTAGGAACAGCAAGGGGTCAATAACTGTACTGGGTGTTTTTTAATAGACCACCCAATAGTAACAGGGTTATCGAGAAGCATATAGGGAAACATTCTGGAAAGATGTAATAATAAAGGGTCATCATGGTGGGAGATTTTAATTTCCCCAATATTGATTGGCATCTTCCGAGAGCAAGGGGTTTAGATGGGGTGGAGTTTGTTGGTGTGTTCAGGAAGCTTTCCTGACACAATATGTAGATAAGCCTACAAGAGGAGAGGCTGTACTTGATCTTGTATTGGGAAATGAACCTGGTCAGGTGTCAGGTCTCTCAGTGGGAGAGCATTTTGGAGATAGTGATCATAATTCTATCACTTTAGCATAGTATTGGAGAGGGATAGGAACAGACAAGTTGGGAAAGTGTTTAATTGGAGTAAGGGAAAATATGAAGCTATCAGGCAGGAACTTGGAAGCATAAATTGAGAGCAGGTGTTCTCAGTGAAATGTACGGCAGAAATGTGGTAAATGTTCAGGGGATATTTGCGTGGCATTCTGCATCGGTATGTTCCAATGAGACGGAAAGGATGGTAGGGTACAGGAACCGTGGTATACAAAGGCTGTTGAAAATCTAGTCAAGAAGAAAAAAGCTTATGAAAGGTAAAAACTAGGTAATGATAGGCTAGCAGGAAGAGCTTAAGAATGAAATTAGGAGAGCCAGAAGGGGCCATGAGAAGGCCTTGGCGAGCAGGATTGAGGAACACCCCAAAGCATTCTACAAACATGTGAAGAGTGAGAGGATAGGACCAATCAAGTGTGACAGTGGAAAAGTCTGCATGGAACCGGAGGAGATAGAGCAGATACTTAATAAATACTTTGCTTCGGTATTCACTATGGAAAAGGACTTAGACAATTGTAGGGATGACTACAATGCTGGACCTTTTGGAAAGCATCAAGTTGGATAAGTCACCAGGACCGTTCGAGATATACCCCAGGCTACTGTGGGAGGTGAGGGAGGAGATTGCTGAGCCTCTGGCAATGATCTTTGCATCATCAATGGGGATGGGAGAGATTCTGGAGGATTGGAGGGTTGCAGACATTGTTCCCTTTTTCAAGAAAGGGAGTAGAGATAGCCCAGGAAATTATAGACCAGTGAATCTTACTTTAGTGGTTGGTAAGTTGATGAAGATCCTGAGAGGCAGGATTTATGAACATTTGGAGAGGCATAATATGATTAGGAATAGTCAGCATAGCTTTGTCAAAGGCAGGTCGTGCCTTACGAGCCTGACTGAATTTTTTGAGGATGTGACTAAACATGTTGATGAAGGTAGAGCAGTAGATGTAGTGCATTTGGATTTCAGCAAGGCATTTGACAAGGTGCCCTATGCAAGGCTTATTGAGAAAGTAAGGAGGCATGGGATCCAAGGAGACCTTGCTTTGTGGATTGCCCACAGAAGACAAAGAGTGGTTGTGGACGGGTCATATTCTGCATGGAGGTTGGTGACCAGTGGTGTGCTGCAGGAATCTGTTCTGGGGCTCCTTCTCTTCGTGACTTTTATAAATGACTGGATGAGGAAGTGGAGGGATCGATTAGTAAATTTGCTGATGACACAAAGGTTGGGGGTGTTGTGGATAGTGTATAGGGCTGTCAGAGGTTACAGCAGGACATTGATAGGATGCAAAACGGGGCTGAGAGGTTGCAGACGTTCAACCCAGATAAGTGTGAGGTGGTTCATTTTGGTAGGTCAAATATGATGGCAGAATATAGAATTAATGGTAAGACTCTTGGCAGTGTGGAGGATCAGAGGGATCTTGGAATCTGAGTCCATAGGTCACTCAAAGCTGATACGTAGGTTGATTCGGTGGTTAGGAAGGCATACGGTGTATTGGCCTTCATTAACCGTGGGATTGAGTTCAAGAGCCGAGAGGTAATATTACAGCTATATAGGACCTTGGTCAGATCCCACTTGGAGTACTGTGCTCAGTTCTGGTCACCTCACTACAGGAAGGATGTGGAAACTATAGAAAGGGTGCAGAGGAGATTTACAAGGATGTTGCCGGGATTGAGGAGCATGCCTTATGAGAATAGGTTGGGTGAACTTGGCCTTTTCTCTTTGGAGTGACAGAGGCTGAGAGGTGACCTGATAGAGGTGTATAAAGTGATGAGAGGTATTGATCGTATGAATAGTCAGAGGCTTTTCATACCCAGGGCTAAAATGGCTAACACGAGAGGGCCCAGTTTTATGGTGCTTGGAAGTAGGTACCAAAGAGATGTCAGGGGTAAGTTTTTCCATACAGTGTGGTGAGTGCGTGAAATAGTGCCAACGACATTGGTGGAGGTGGATATGGATAGGGTCTTTTACAGTGCTGTGGGTAACCCTAGGTAATTTCTTAAGTAAATGTTCGGCACGGCATCGTGGGCTGAAGGGTCTGTATTGTGTTGTAGGTTTTCCATCATAATCCTGTGTCACAGCTTGTTGAGGCTCAATGCTGTATATTGTGAATTGGGAGCATATTAAGTGGGCTTTCAATTTGCTGGATAACTCCTAATCCTATTTCTAAGCTCAGTAATTTCAAAAAAAGCACATGTATTTGATGTCTGCAAAACTATATATCCCGAATGGTATGTATTAAGTTAATTAAGAGGTATTTATCCTTATGATACATTGTTATTTATACATTGTGTTTATTTTTGGAATTTCTGAAATGTTGGAATACAAGAGAAATTCGGGGCAGCTTAGAGTGCAGTGACTTCTGATATGATGAGCAGCCATTAGTTGTCTCTGGTATTGTCTGGCCTGTAAATAGGGAATGCCCTCTGTCTGCTGTGTTAGACTGCCAGTTACCTTTAAATTTAATCTACAAGAATCAACATACAACCAGAAAATTAGAGTGGGGAAGGGGTTCAACATCAGCAACTATTGAGAATAAACTCTGCACAATGATGTTAGGAGATCTCTGGGCATTAACATTTATTAAAATGCAGGTGCTGCTCTTGCAATTTATTTTAGCTATCCCCTCAACCCAGGTTCCATGAATTCATCCAACTTCCCAAAAGTGTGGGATGTTAGCTAAGAGATGTTTCCAGTGTATGTAGGTATGATGAACAACGTGGTAACTTCAGATAATTACAGCACCTCTGCTCCAGGTAAGCCAGCACAGAAATGTGGAGATGTGAATCTGTGGTGGTTACATGGAGTTTTATTGCATTTTGTATAGTCTGCACAGAGTAGAGGAGGAGATAAGACGATAAGACATAGGAACAGAATTAGGCCATCTGGCCCATTGAGTCTGCTCTGTCATTCAATCATGGCTGATCCTCTTTTCTTCTCCTCAACCCCAGATCCTGGCCTTTTCCCCGTAAATTTTGATGCCATGTCCAATCAAGAACTCTGCCTTAAATACACCCAACGACTTAGCCTCCACAACAGCATGTGGCAACAAATTCCGCAAATTCACCACCCTTTGACTAAAGAAATTTCCCTGTATCTCTGTTTTGAAAGGGCGCCCCTCTATCCTGAGGCTGTGCTCTCTTGTCCTAGACTCTCCCACCATGGGAAACATCCTTCCACATCTACTCTGTCTAGGCCTTTCAGCATTTGAAAGGTTTCATTGAGATCCCCCCTCCCCCAATCCTTCTGGATTCCAGTGAGTACAGACCCAGAGCCATCAAATGTTCCTTGTATGATGACCCTTTCATTTCTGGAATCAACCTTGTGAATCTCCTCTGGATTCTCTCCAATTTCAGCACATCTTTTCTAAGATGAGGGGCTCAAAACTGTTCACAATACTCAAGGTGAGGCCTTACCAGTGCCTTATAAAGCCTCAGCATCACATCCTTACTCTTGTATTCTAGACCTCTTGAAGTGAATGTTAATGTGGCATTTGCCTTCCTCACCACCGATTCAACCTGCAAGTTGACCTTTAGGGTGATCTGCACAAGAACTTCCAAGTCCCTTTGCATCTCGGATTTTTGATTTTTTCCCCGTTTAGAAAATAGTCCGCACATTTATTTCTACTACCAAAGTGAATGACCATGCATTTTCCAACATTATATTTCATTTGCCACTTACTTGCCCATTCCCTAAATCTGTCTAAGCTCTTCTGCATCCTACCTGTTTCCTCAACACTACCTGCCCCTCCACCAATCTTCATATCATCTGCAAACTTGGCAACAAATCCATCTCTTCCATCATCTAAATCATTTATATGCAGCATAAAAAGAAGTGGTTCCAACACCGATCCCTGCGGAACACGACTAGTCACTGGCAGCCAACCAGAAAAAGACCCTTTTATTCCCACTCACTGCCTCCTACCAGTCACCCAATGCTCTAAGCATGTTAGTAACTTTCCTGTAATACTATGGGCTCTTAACTTGGTAAGCAGCCTCATGTGTGACATCTTGTCAAAGGCCTTCTGAACGTACAAATATACAACATCCACTACATCCCCTTTATGTGTCCTACTTGTGATCTCCTCAAAGACTTCCAACAGATTCGTCAGGCAGGATTTTCCCTGAAGTAAACCATGCTGACTTTGTACTATCTTGTCCTGTGTCACCAAGTACTCCATCACCTCATCCTTAACAATTGATTCTAACATCTTCCCAACCACTGAGGTCAGGCTAACTGGTCTGTAATTTCCTTTCTGCTGCCTTTTGCAATTTGCAACTTCCCAATCCTCTGTCACCATGCCAGAGTCCAATGATTTTTGAAAGATCATTTCTAATGCCACCACAATCTCTAACACTACCTCTTTCAGAACCCTAGGGTACAGTTCATCTGGTCTGGATAACTTATGTACTTATAGGTCTTTCAACTTTCAGAGGTGGTTCGGAACAACTTTGAGCTGATAAAGGAGTATCAAAGCTGATGTTCTTCACCTTCACAATATTTAGTGTCACATTTAGAATATGAACAATGATTACAAGGCTTCATAACTCTGCACATTATAGGAAGGATAGCTTTAGGGTGAAAGTGACCAATGTTCAAAAGAGATTTATTAGTCAAGTTTTCTCGATACCTGGAACATATTACTAGAAGTGGTGGAAGAAGATAGGATAGGAGTGTTAACGAGGCATATGAACAGGCAGGGAGCAGAGGGATATTATCCACTTGTATTATCAGAAAAGGCATCCTGTGCTGTACCATTCTACAGTTTGTGTTTTTATTGTTCTGTTTCTCTATTTTGGCACACATTACAAAAAGCACTTCTGGACCACCATCTTGCAGCAGGACATAAAAAAGATTCCTCAGTATCACCAAGAACATAGTCATCATTAACAAGCAGTTAACCACATGGTCCATCCGTGAAATAATTTCCCTGTTGCTACATGGCCCCAGAAATCCAGGTTCATTTCTGTCCTCTGGTGCTATATGTGTGGAATTTGCATCCTCACCCTGCATCATTGTGGGTGTCCCAATATGTTCCAAGTTCTTCCTATGTGCGAAAGGTGTGCTGGTCAGTACGTTAATTGACTAATTTAAATTGTTCTAGTGTAGATAGGTGGCAGAAGAATCAAAGAGGTTAACATTTCTACCCAGACATATATAGGGTAGATTGTCTGTTTTGTTTTTCATCCTGGGAACAAAATGCTGATTATCTACCCTATATGTCTCACATATCTTTATGTACTTCTATCAGATCACCCCTCAGCCTCTGGCATCCCAGAGAAAACAGTCCAAGCTTGTCCAACCTCTGCTCACAGGGCATACTTTCTAATCCAGGCAACATTCTGCTGAACCTTTCCTGCCCCTTATCCATGGCCTTCACATCCTCTTGTAATGAAGTGATCTGAAGTGTGCACAGTGTTGCCTAACCAAAATTTAGATCAGCTGCAGCATGACTTTCTGACATTTAAATGTCCTGACCAAGGAAGGCAAACATGCTGCATGCTTTCTTTACATCCTATCTACTTGTGTTGCTACTTACATGAGCCCCCAAACATCCCTCTGTATATCATTGCTGTTAAAGGTCTTGCCATTTACTTTATATTTTCTCCTTACATAGTCGTAGTCATACTTTATTGATCCCGGGGGAAATTGGTTTTCGTTACAGTTGCACCATAAATAATTAAATAGTAATAAAACCATAAATAGTTAAATAGTAATATGTAAATTATGCCAGGAAATAAGGCCAGGCTCAGGGTGTCTGACCCTCCAAGGAAGGAGTTGTAAAATTTGATGGCCACAGGCAGGAATGACATCCTATGATGCTCTGTGTTGCATCTCGGTGGAATGAGTCTCTGGAAGAATGTACTCCTGTGCCCACCCAGTACATTATGTAGTGGATGGGAGACAGTGATCAAGATGGCATGCAACTTGGACAGCATCCTCTTTTCAGACACCACCGTCAGAGAGTCCAGTTCCATTCCCACAACATCACTGGCCTTACGAATGAGTTTGTTGATTCTGTTGGTGTCTGCTACCCTCAGCCTGCTGCCCCAGCACACAACAGCAAAACATGATCGCGCTGGCCACCACAGACTCATAGAACATCCTCAGCATCGTCTGGCAGATGTTAAAGGATCTCAGTCTCCTCAGGAAATAGAGACGTCTCTGATCCTTCTTGTAGGCAGCCTCAGTGTTCTTTGACCAGTCCAGATTATTGTCAATTTGTATCCCCAGGTATTTGTAATCCTCCACCATGTCCACACTGACCCCCTGGATGGAAACAAGGGTCACCGGTACCTTAGCTCTCCTCAGGTCTACCACCAGCTCCGTAGTCTTTTTCACATTAAGCTGCAGATAATTCTGCTCACACCATGTGACAAAGTTTCCTACCGTAGCCCTGTACTCAACCTCATCTCCCTTGCTGATGCATCCAATTATGGCAGAGTCATCCGAAAACTTCTGAAGATGACAAGACTCTGTGCAGTAGTTGAAGTTCGAGGTGTAAATGGTGAAGAGAAAGAGAGACAAGACAGTCCCCTGTGGAGCCCCAGTGCTGCTGATCACTCTGTCGGACACACAGTGTTGCAAGCTCACGTACTGTGGTCTGCCAATCAGGTAATCAAGAATCCATGATACCAGGGAAGCATCCTCCTGCATCTCTGTCAGCTTCCCCCCCCCAGCAGAGCAGGACGGATGGTGTTGAACGCACTGGAGAAATCAAAAAACATGACCCTCACAGTGCTCGCTGGCTTGTCCAGGTGGGCGTAGACATGGTTCAGCAGGTAGACGATGGCATCCTCAACTCCTAGTCGGGGCTGGTAGGCGAACTGGAGGGGATCTAAGTGTGGCCTGACCATAGGCCGGAGTAGCTCCAGAACAAGTCTCTCCAAGGTCTTCATGATGCGGGAGGTCAATGCCACCGGTCTGTAGTCATTGAGGTCGCTGGCGTGCGACGTCTTCGGCACAGGGACGAGGTAGGACGTTTTCCACAGCACAGGAACCCTCCGGAGCCTCAGGCTCAGGTTGAAGACATGGCGAAGTACTCCATATAGCTGAGGGGCACAGGGTTACATTTGACGTCCTAAGGTGCAATGCTTTAGAGCTGTCTGGATTAAACTCCAGCTGCCATTTCTGTGACAATAATCTTCACTATTCACTTCGCTGCCAATTTTTATGTCACCTGCAAACTTACTAATCAGCCTACCCAATTTTGTCCCGATCTTTTGTTTATATATATAAAATAACACTCATCCAGTACTACAATCCAATCTGTCAAGTGTCCATAGATCCCATGTATCAGTCTGACATGAGGGACTTTCCAAAAGTTTTACTAAAGTCCAGATCTAAAATATCCATTTCCCTACCCTCATCAATCATTTTCAGCACATCATCAAAAAATTCAGTCAAATTTGTAAGACATGATCTCTCCAGCACAAAGCCATGCTGACTATCCCTAACATTTATGCTTTTCCAGATGTGGGTACATTTTATCTTTAAAAACATCTTCTCCAGTGATTTCTGTACCACTGTAAGGTTCACCAGCCTATAATTTCTTTGTCTCTTTTGCTCTTCTGTAACAGAGGAACAATATAATCTAGATTCCAGTCCTCTGGTACCTTGACTGTGCAAAAGATGATTCAAAGATCTCTGTTAAGGCCCAGTCTCGTACCTGCCACTCTGGGATAAACTGGGATAGAACACTATCCACCTTCATATTCTACAAGCGTTCCACCACTACCTCCTTGTTATCAACATGCCCTAGAACAGGGGTCCATGGCATAAAAAAGGTCAGGAACTCCTGTCCTTGAACATCAAGATAAGCCCCCCTGATCTTGCTATTCTTTACGTCAGTGGTCTCCAACCACCGGGCCGCGAGGAAACGATATGATTTGGCAATATGAAACGATGTTAGTCAGCTGCACCTTTCCTCATTCCCTGTCACGCACTGTTGAACTTGAAATAACCTACCAAATCATACCAAATAACACTAACATATAGTAAAAGCAGGAATGATACAATAAATACACAGCCTATATAAAGTAGAAATAATGTATGTATAGTGCAGTTTCACTTAACAGAATCAGGAAGATTAAGCCAAAACCGATTTGTAGAAGAAAAATCGGCACGTACACACAGGCGCACATCATGTATGGGCACGTCACACATGCACACACAAGTGCCCATGCAAGGCTTCATGGTCATGGTAGTCTTTCTCAGGGTAAACACAAGTGTCCCGTATTTGACTGCTACTTTTGTCCCTTATTTGGGAGTGAGAAAGTTGGCAACCCTACTTGAACAACCCCCACCCCCGGCCAGTCCGCAAGAATATTGTCAATATTAAACCGGTGTGCGGGGCAAAAAACAGTTGGGGGACCCTGCTTTATGTTCTGTTTGATGATTCCAATGCCAAGTAGTCAGTTACTACACTGCCTACTTTGTCTGGTTCTAGCCGTAAATTCCCTTCCTAAACTTTTATAACCATTAATAATCTGTGATTCATGGCTAAGTTGCTATTTCTGATAATATAGTGTTCCTGCAAATCGATTGTTGACTATCATAGAGTACCCTAGGAATGTACCAGGTGTTGGTGTCTGTTGGTTACTATATTTAGTTCAGGAATATCTGTGATCAGGAGGCTATTGGAGATTAAGTACTGTTTCCCGAGTCTGTAATTTGGGAAGAATACAGGGAAGTTCCTGTCGCTCTGTACCACATCTGATCCCTAATTATGCGTGGTATTTCATGTTGTCGTTAGATTTGTACAGCTTTGAAACTAATCTGTATCAACAAAGATGCCTATCCATGCTAATCTCATCTGTCTAAATTTGGTCCATATCTCTGTATTCTTTTCCTGTCATGAACGTGTCCAAATGCTTTTTAAACATTGTAATTGTATCCACCTCTACCACTTCTTCTTGCAGCTTGTTTCATCTACTCACAACCCTCTGTGTGAAAACCTTGTTTCTCAGATCACTTCTGATTTTTCCCCTTTCACCTTAAACTTGAGATCTTTAGATTTAGACTTCTGTACCTGGGGGAAAAGACTCTATCAACCCTATCTGTGTCCTTCATAATTTTATAAACCTCTTAAGTTCACCCCTCAGCTCCATTCACTCTGAGAAAACAGTCTATGCAATCTATTCTTGTAATTTAAGCCCTCCATTCCTGTGAATATTTTCTGCACTCTGTCTGATTTAATCTCACCATTCCTGTAGCATTGCAACCAGAACTGTACACAATACTTCACTGGTAACCTAACTCAACAGTTTTCGACTCCTGTACTCAGTGCCTTGGCCAATGAAAGCAAGCAAACCATATCTACCTGTGGTGTCAGTTACAGGGAACAATGCCATGTTCCTCGAGGGCACTTCATTCAACAGCACTCTCTAGAGCTCTGCCAGTCACCATGTATGTTCTGTCCTGGTTTAACTTCTGGGAGTTAGATTAGATAATGTATCACTTTGCATTATGAGTTAAATTCCATCGGCCATCAGCCTGTGTGATTATTGCTGATTACACTGAGATAGCTATCCTTGCGTGTGATAGAAATCATCAATTATATAGGGATATTTCCTGCTAAGTTTCTGTTGGGCTTCTTTACTCACATTGTAGCTTTATGAATAGACAGATGATCAGCCATCAGAGTTGTAGTTACTATGTTGCTTTCATTTACTCTTGGGATGTGGAACCTCACCAAAAAGATAAGCTTTGTAACAGTTTGCAGCAGTTGAGTGTCCCACCTTGAGAAATGTGTATTTGAATGCTAGTCTGGGAGGGTTACCACTTTGTCAGAGTGAACTGTGAAACATTCTGTTAAATTTTTCTGAGTTTCTCAACTAAATTTACCTTTTCCTCATTGTTCTAACAATGTGTATAAACTTCATTTGTATCATATTTTTGACTTAGTGATCACATATAATAGCCAGAGGGTGCTGAGGAGATTTAACAAAATGATGCCTGGATGATGAGAGGCATAGATCGAGTGGATAGCTAAATACTTTTTCCCAGCATGGAAACAGCAAATATGAAGGAGCGTAATTTTAAGGTGATTGGAAGAAAGTATAGAGGGGGATGGCAGAGATAAGTTTTTTTTATATAAGTTGTAAGTTTGTTTTAAGTTGTAGGTGCACGGAAAGCCCTGCCAGGGGTTATGGTGCTGACAGATACAGTCGGGGCATTAGTGACTCTTGGATAGGCATGTGGATGATGGAAAATGGAGGGCTACATAGGAGGGAAGGTTTAGATTGATCTTAGAGTAGGTTTCAGTTTCAGAGGGAGAAACTAAAATCAGATTTTATCAGTATTACAATGGAGTAAAGGAAATTACAGAGTCATGAGAGAGGAGCTGACCAAAGTTGAGTGGAAGGGGACACAGACCGGATGATGGCAGAACGGCAATGACTGGAGTTTCTAGCAGTCGTTTGGAAGGCACAGGAAAGATGCATTGCAAAGATGAAGTATTCTGAAAGAGAGGGTGACACAATTGTGCCTACAGGGAAGTAAAAAGCAACGTAAAAGCAAAAGCAAAAATTAGTGGGAAGTTAAAGGATTGTGAAGATTTTAAAAGCCAACAAAAAACAATGTAAAAAACCAGAAGGAGACAAAAGATGAAATATGAAGGTAAGCTAGCCAATAATATAAAAGAGAATACCAAAAGTTGTATTTTTTCCAGATATACAGTGCTGTCCAAAAGTCTTAGATAGATATAAGACTTATCTTTGTGAATCTGGCAGGAGCCATGGATGCTGCAAGTGGCGAGGGTGGAGTGCTCCGTAAGGGGTGTGGGAAAGGTGGCAGACAAGGCGTGCTGGGGGGGGTGGGCGTTGGTGCGGGTGCAGACACACCCAGTCCCGAGTCAGCAGGCAAGGTCATTTGACTCCAAACAGTTGATTTTCTGATCATTACAGAATGTCTCCGGTGCTTGGTTAAATAGGCCAAAGTCAGCATAGTTTCTTTAAGGGAAAATCTTGCCTGACAAATCTGTTGGAATTCAATGAGGAAATAACAAGCAGAATAGACAAAGGAGAGTCAGTGGATGTCATATACTTGGATTTTCACAAGGCCTTTGACAAGGGGTTATACATGCATAATGAGTAATAATGCATTGGAGTACTTCTGAATAGTTTTGGGCCGTGTCAGATGTGGGGAATCCTGGGAATCTTCCAGTCTCCCAGATGGTCACATCTGCACCAGGTGCACCAAGATGCAGCTCCTGAGAGACCATGTTAGGGATCTGGAGCTGGGGCTTGGTGGCCTACAGCTTATTAGGGAAAGTGAGCAGGAGATGGATAGGAGTTATAGGTCAGCCCAAGCTACAGGAGTTAGATAAGTGGGTGACTGTCAGAGAAGGGAAGGGAAGAGCTCAGATAGTAGAGAGCACCCCTGTGGCCATCTCCCTCAGTAATCGTTACCTCATTTTGGATGCTGTTGAGGGGGGTGACCTGACAGAGGATGACCATGGCGACTGGGTCTCTGGCACTGAGCCTGGTTCCGTGGTGCAGTCAGGAGAGAGGAAGATGAGGAATGCGGTAGTCATAGGGGATTTCACAGTGAGGGGAACATACAGGAGGATCTGTCAGCCTGATAGAGATACCTACATGGTGTGTTGGCTCCCAGGTGCCAGGGTACAGGATGTCTCGGATCGGGTGCAGAGAATTCTGAAGGGTGAACAGCCAGAAGTCTTGGTACACGTTGGTACCAATGACATAGGTAGAAAAAGGGAGGAAGTCCTGAAAAGAGAATTCAGGGAGTTAGGTTGGAAGCTGAAAAGCAGGACCTCCAGGGTAGTAATCTCAGGATTGCTGCCTGTGTCACTTGCTAACAAGCGCAAGGATAGCATGATCAGGCATATTAATGCATGGCTGAGAGACTGGTGTAGGGGGCAGGGATTCAGATTCCTGGATCATTGCAACCTCTTCTAGGGGAGGTGTGATCTGTATAAAAAGGACTGGTTACCCCTGAACCCAAAGGGATCGGCTGTGCTGGATTGGGTGTTGTGCAATGATCCGGAGGTGATAAGAGAGCTTACGTTTAAGGAACCCTTAGGGAACAGTGATCACAATATGATCAAGTTCACTTTGAAATTTGAGAAGGAGGATCTAAAATCCAATGTGTCGGTACTTCAGTGGAATAAAAGAAATTACAATGGCATGAGAGGGGAACTGGCCAAAGTTGACTGGAAAGGGACACCAGCAGGAAGGACAGCAGAGCAGCAATGGCCTGGAGAAAAATGAGGGAAGTGCAAGACAGCTATATTCCAAGTAAGAAGAAATTTTCAAATGGAAGAAGGACAAGTGAAGTTAGAGCCAAAGTAAAAAAAGAGGGCAAACAAGGAAACCAAAGCTAGTGGGAAGATAGAGGATTAGGAAGCTTTTAAAAACTTGCAGAAGAAAACTAAGAAGGTCATTAGGAAGGAAAAGGTGAATTATGAAAGGAAGCTGGCAACTTAATATCAAAGAAGATACTAAAAGCTTTTTTAAGTATATAAAGGGTAAAAAGAGACGAGGGTAGATATAGGACCAATAGAAAATGACGCTGGAGATATTGTAATGAGAGATGCAGAGATGGCAGAGGAACTCAATGTGTATTTTGCAGCAGTCTTCACAGTGGAAGACATCTGCAGTATACTGGATATTCAAGAGTGTCAGGAAAGTGAAGTACATGCAGTAAAAATTATGACTGAGAAGCTGCTCAGGAAGCTTAATGGTCTGAGGGTGAATAAATCTCCTGGACCTGAAGGAATGCACCCTTGGTTTCTGAAGGAAGTAGTTGGAGAGATTGCGGAGGCATTAACAATGATCTTTCAAGAATCAATAGATTCTGGCATTGTACTGGATGACTGGAAAATTGCAAATGTTACTCCACTATTTAAGAAGGGTGGGAGGCAGCATATTGGAAACCATAAGCCTGTTAGGCTGACATCAGTGGTTAGGAAGTTGTTGGAATCGATTGTTAGGCATAAGATTACGGAGTACCTGGAGGCACATGACAAGATAGGCCAAAGCCAGCATGGTTTACTGAAAGGAAAACCGTGCCTGACTAAACAACTTTAGGTTTTTGAGAAATTGCAAGCAGGGTAAACAAAGGAGGTACATTAGATGTGGTGTACATGGATTTTCAGAAGGCCTTTGACAAGGTGCCACATATGAGGTTGTTTAGCAAGATAAGAGCCCATGGAAGTTACAGGGAAGTTACTAGCATGGGTGCAGCATCAGCTCATCAGCAGAAAACAAAGTGGGAATAAAGGGATCCTATTCTGGCTAGCTGCTGGTTACCAGTAGAGTTCCACAGAGGTCGGTGTTGAGACCGCTGCTTTTTATGATGTATGTCAATGACTTGGACTGTGGAATTAATGGATTTGTGGCTAAATTTGCCGATGGTACAAAGATAGGTGGAGGAGCGGGTAGTGTTGAGGAAACAGAGAGCCTGCAGAGAGACTTAGATAGTTTAGGAGAATGGGCAAAGAAGAGGCAAATGAAATGCAATGTTGGAAAGTATATGGTTATGCACTTTGGTGGAAGAAAGAAACAGGCAGACTATTATTTAGATGGGCAGAGAATTCAAAATGCAGAGATGCAAAGGGACTTGGGAGTCCTTATGCAGGTTAACCTCCAGGTTGGGTCGGTGGTGAAGAAGGCATATGCAATGTTGGCATTAATTTCTAGAGGTATAGAATTTAAGAGCAGGGATGTCATGTTGAGGCTCGATAAAGCACTTGTGAGACCACACTTGGAGTATTGTGTGCAGTTTTGATCTCCTTATTTTAGAAAGGACATTGGAGAGGGTTCAGAGAAGATGCATGAGAATGATTCCAGGAATGAAAGGGTTACCATATGAGGAACATCTGCCAGCTCTTGGGCTGTATTCCTTGGAGTTCAGTAGAATGAGGGGGGGATCTCATAGAAACATTCCGAATATTAAAAGGCCTGTACATATTAGATATGGAGAAGTTATTTCCCATGGTAGGGGAGACTAGGACAAGAGGGCTTGACTTCAGGATTGAAGGATGTCCATTTAGAACAGAGATGCGGAGAAATTACTTTAGTCAGAGGATGGTAAATCTATGGAATTTGTTGCCATGAGTGGCTGTTGAGGCCAAGTCCTTGGGTGCATTTAATGCAGAGATAGATAGGTTCTTGATTAGGCAGGGCATCAAAGGGTATGGGGGAGAAGGTAGGGGAGTTGGGGATGACTGGAAGAATTGGATCAGCCCATGATTGAATGGTGGAGCAGACTCGATGGACTGAATGGTTTACTTTTGCCCCTATATCTTATGGTCTTATCGAAGCAAAACTGTGCTGGCATTTAAGAGGGTTCAGGTGAGGTTTACGAGAATGATTCCGGGAATGAAAGGTTTATTCTGAGGGAGGAATTAGAATCAGTTTTAGTATAACTGACTTGTATATCATGAAAATTTGTTGTTTTTTAGCATCAGTATAGTGCACTAAACAAAATTACTATAAATTACAGAATAAATAATTAATGCAAAAAAAGAGGAGCATATGATGGCTCTGGGCCTGTACTCACTGGAGTTTAGAAGAATAAGGGGGTGTTTCATTGAAACCTATTGACTGTTGAAAGACCTGAATAGAGTAGATGTGAAGATGATATTTCCTATAATGGGAGAGTTCAGGACCAGAGAGCACAATCTCAGAATAGAGGGTTGCCCATTTATCGTGGGCAAAGGACCTGACAATGCGGTATGTTCTATGATAGTGGAATTTGTGATCCTCTTTCACCCTGCCAGCTAAGTAATGTTATTTGAAACCAGTTTTGTGAAGGTTTTTATAAATTGACTGTGACTTCATTAATTGAATAATGGCAGGTATTGACTTATTAACTGAAGTGAAACAGGTTTGATAGAACCTTTCTTCTAATGCACAGGGATGGATAAAGTCATAAGGCTGGTCCAAAACTGAAGGATTTTTTTCCAGAGCATTCTCAAGAAGAGAAAAAATGGGGAAGAAAATCTCAGCAAACTGGTTTACTCTTAAACTTCTAAGTTAGAATTCAGCTTGGTGTGATAAATCTGCATCTGCTTTTCCCTGTTTCTTCCTCCATTCTCTTAAGCTATCTAGTTTGCACCCTCCTCTGTTCTAGGTCCATTTAATTCAACTTTTCAAGTGGTTAGCAAATGACTTGTCATGCATAAGGTGACAGGAAGCCTGTTTCAATCGTGGTCATTGCTGACAAGTGCAAAAGGCAAATGACATCCTCATTGGAAGAAATATTTCACAAACACTAGCTGTAATGCAAGTCAGAATTCATATCACATCTCTAAAGTGGTAATAAATTATTGAAATCCATCAGAAGTTTCATTGTAAAGTGATGGTTGTCATGTTTTACATTTAAGTTAGACAACAAAATCATGACGGTGTACAGTATCCTGGTTGTAGGGAAATAATATTCACATCATGGATTTAAAAACGCAAACACGGGGAATTCTGCAGATGCTGAAAATTCAAGCAACGCAGATCAAAATTGCTGGTGAACGCAGCAGACCAGGCAGCATCTCTAGGAAGAGGTACAGTCGACGTTTCAGGCTGACGAAGGGTCTTGCGACTGTACCTCTTCCTAGAGATGCTGCCTGGCCTGCTGCGTTCACCAGCAACTTTGATGTGTGTTGCTCACATCATGGATATTGGTTTTATGACAAGAAACTAGAAAGCTGAAGGGTATGAAGATTTTTTTTCTTCAAATGAAGGGAAGTGATTCTTGAGCAATAGATATTCTGAGGGAGGAATTGGAAGCAGTCTTAGTATAACTGGCTTGTATATCATGAAAATTTGTTTTTTCAGCATCAGTATAGTGCAATAAACAAAATTACTATAAATTACAGAATAAGTCATTAATACAAGAAAGAATAATAAAGAAAATCATTCAGAAATCTCATGGTAGAGAGGAAGAAGCTACTTTTGACCTGAAACATCAATAATTCACTTGCACACACGCATGCGCACACACACAATTGACTCACTGAGTTTCTCCACCAGATTGTTTATTGCTACATATTCTAGTACCTGTTGTGTTCTTTGTGTCTGAGTCTTGTTCTTCCAATATGAATCCTTTGTGCATTAATGGGTAAACCTTTGCTAAAGTCAAGATATTCTGAATGGACACATGAAAGATGGCAGATGTTGAAAAATAATACTGCTGTGTTTTTTTTTGAGACAGTAGATATTCAATGGTCCTAACAAGGGGTCTCAGCCTAATAAATTGGCCATCTCTTTGCCTTCGTGGACCTGCTGAGTTGTTCTAGCTGTTTATATTTTGCATGTGTTGTTCTGAATATCAGTCATTCTTATGATACAATCATGCGCTTAAATTAGTAAATCATCCCACCTCCAAGCTTCCCACTGCTTATTCTGTGAGATTTCTCAGAACATTCAGCAACAAATCACACTCCATTAGTCAGTTCTTTTCACAGTCCGGTGGGATGACTTTAGAGCCTTTTTGCATTCAAATTGATGAAATACTCTTTTGATTGATCCTTCAATACTCCTGGGGCACTTATTCATTTTGTTTGTGACATTTTGATTTTCACTAAACTTAACATTACCTCTCAGTGCAATCTGCCCCACATTGATTATACCTGTTATCCCAGTCAATCAGAAGAAAGCTGTTCTTCAGTTATTCTCCAAAGAACAACTATTGGAACTATAAAGTATAACTTAGCAAAGGGAGCCATTGCCATATTTGTTCTCTTCCTAGTGTTTCACCCTTTGCCAACTGTCACTTAAAACCTTTGTGCATCTACTTTCCAAGCCTTACATCTGCAGAGAATCTAATTGTGACCTGCAAAATACTCATCAATAAAGTGGACAGCGTAGATTTATCAAACATACCAAGTTGAGTCGTCTTTTGTTGCTCCATTAATTCACTGCTGGTAAGTTAACTTGGTAAAAGTTCAATATTCCTGCCCATTTTTGGCCTGATCCCACTTTTGTGGGCAACCAGTGCTGCAAGCCAGATACATTCATGCATTCATTGTACTGAACTGATATGACACCTGGAGCTATTTTTAAAAAAACTTACTGGGAGGACTCAGCATATCAAGCAACATCTGTTAGTGTTGCTGTTGGTCACCTATGTCGATTAACCAGAATCACGTGGGTAAAGAGTCTTTTAAGAGCACATGAGAAGAGGTTAATACTCTTGTATACAATTCCAAGAAATGTTCTGATATTTTAAATGAAAATGCTTACATTTCTCATTGACATCAGATAATGCACAGCATTTTGTTTCATTGATGATAAATATTACGTTGTAATGTCAGCACAGTTACATCGTCAGTGGGAACATTATTGAACTGCTCGAGCTGCTAGCATTTCATGCGCTACTATTTAAGGAGTTTCACATTTGTTGTGTTTTAAAGCTACAATACCTCTTGCTTATCCCATGAAAGTAATTAAGACTTGTGTGTGTAGTCTTTATTATTTTCCTCTATGTTTTAAGTCTTAATTAGATCTTGTATAACAGCCTAAAAGGAAAATGTTTGGTGATTACCTTTCAAATGGTGCATAGTTCAAGGGGTTGAAAAGCCAGTGAATCTTCTTGAGCATTTGTGTTTAAAATCAGCTGTTTAATTTGACATAATTTGTAACCTAAATTGGTGATAAGCAATGATATTTTCAAACATTCATTCAGAAAATTTATTTTTGTTATTTTGCACTGACTAAGAGTAGTTATATCACACGGGTTATTTGGGCCAACTAGTTTTCTTACAGTCTTAGTTTTCAGACGTTCTCCCACTCTACCTTGCTTCATCATAACTGAGTTTTGCTTTGGGATGGAGGCTCATTGTTGGAGTGGATGTTAGACCAGAAGAAAAAGAAGCAGAAAAGGAATGTTTTCTATAAAGAGAGGTTGGAATATTCAAGCATATCTCCTATTTTTTGCAGTCCTAATATGTTTCTTCAGGACTAGGATGGCTTTATTTTTGTGTTCAAGTCCTCATGAACTGAAGGGCACTATGCTGTGTGCTTTTGTAATTTTATTAACAGATATGTCATAAATCTGTGACTCTACCAATCCTACTACTATTTTCCAAGTGCCTTGCTACTCATAAATGATCGATTCTAGCATTTTTCCCACTACTACTATCAGACTAACTTTTTTAGTGTCTCAATTTTTTCTTTCTCTTCTCACTTAAATCATTCGCAACCTTATGATATGTGGAAAATATTCTCGGAGTTTATGGAATTTTGGAATATAGCAATCAGTGTGTTTCTGTCTTCATAGCTACCTCTTTCAAAACTTAGTATACGGTTTATTAGTTCCTGGGGGTCTTATTGCCTTTCATTAATTTCTCCAATGCTATATGCTTTTTACTGATGTTTATTTATTCCAACTCTCAGACTCAACCTTTTCTCCACTAAATCCAGGAGGTTTCTGGCAAATACATACACAAAGTACATGTTTATTTTTGTCACTTCCTTATTCCCCAATATAATTTCGCACACTCTCGTAGTCTTTAACTCTCTTTATCAATTAATTAGTCTTCCTTTGCTAAATGTTGAAGTTTTCCCAGCCCTCAACATTATAGCTCTTATTAACAATATTCGATGCCTCTTGGCTTGATTTAATACCATATTTAGCTTTTCTTGTTTGGCAACAGGGTCCTCCTTGAACTCGTACTACTTATATGAGTAGCTTCCTCTCATGGTGGGTCCATATATTCTCTGTACACCATCACTGCCTTTACGTTCGCAATCCAACTTTGATATTTAATTTGTTGTCTTTGCCTGTTATACAATCAGGAAGAAAATCAAATATAATTTGTCAATAACATTTTAAAAAATCTTCCTTCAAAGAAAATAGTGATCTCTAGCTTTGATTTTGTTGAAATATTGGCTCACTTTTGATAATTGAATATTTACAATATTTACAATGACTTTATAGAGTTAAATGAGCCCAGCAGTGGGAGAAAATTTGATTAATATTACTAGTGATATGGCAATTAACCCAGAGGTTAGAGGAAGATGGAGAAACTGCAAAAACCTCTCAACCATTAGGTTGCTTTATCTGCATATTATCGTTTAAAAACTGGAAGCAGGAACTGGCTATTCAGCCTCTCATGCCTTCATGGAGTTAAGGTCTGCTCCTAGCCTCTCTTTTTGCCTTTTGTTTTTGATTCCAAATTGTTGCTGTGTTTCCCAGTCTCCTTAGGATCACCACCAATAAGATACAAGCAACTTTTTTTATAGCCCTCTCATGGCCTTTTCATTGGTCTGTGTTTGAGGCTAAATTTGGTGCTGTCTCATTCCTAAACTGATCCTACTAATGCATGGGTCTATTACTATGATTGCATTTGTTCATTTCTGGTAAATTGCCTGTTTTTTCCTTAGGCTGTTGAAAGTCTGGATCTATCGGTTCATCACTTCAATTATTGACTCCTGGTTTGCTTTCCTTTTGAACATTCCTGTTTACAGCCTTCACATACTATTCCTTAGAGCAAGTATTGTCTCGGTCTCTATATCTTGTGTTTAGAAGCAAAGGAATAGCAGTCTACCAACTGGTGTTTGAACCTGTTCCATCATGCGGTTTCAGTCAAGTCTAGATCAACATGCCTTATTTCCATATCCCATGTGCAATACAATCTCTGTTTCGAAATTTTCAATAATATCTAGTATCAATATTCAGATGCTTTCAACTACAAGATTTTGAGACTCTCAGCTATTCTGTGAAAAATTGCTTCCTGACTTCACCCTGAGTAATTTGGTTCTTAATTTTCAACTTTTTCCTATTTTTTCTAATGCTTCACTGTTCTTGTCATGATGCAAGGCATCTCATTCAAATTTTCTCATTCACCTTTTGATGTTTCACAGGGATTCAATGTCCTTGTCCTTTTCAGTGTTACTGTTACAGCCAAGCCTAAATGGCCTTTTTCTGTGACACATACTTTTGTCTTTCTCTCCTGCGAAAACAATTGTTCATTTTGTTCTGGGATCAAATGCTTTTCTTGTCACCATGACCCGATCAAATGTAAGTATATCTCTAAACTACTTTGCCATTCAAGGCACTAAACCTCCCTGCTGAGCAATCTGCTTTTCAAGCCCTCCTGGAAATGCTTGCTGACTGTTATACTGCCCTGCCCATATAAAACCATTGCTTTCCCTTTCCTTGGCACAGATATGTGGTCTGAGATTGTTCTTTGTGTAAAGAGCTGTGGAAACACTGACTAATTTCATATTGCCAATGACTTTCAGTATATCTTTGTCCGAAACTGATTCTCTTCTTCCACTTGCAGCTTGATCCATTACATAAGACAGCAAAAGTTAAGTTTCCACAAAATGCTTCGCACTCTGTAGTGTAAGCACTGTCAAACAGAAATGAAAAGTTTTTTTTATAAAAGTGGTATAGTTTGTCTTTCAAAGTGCAATAATGAACTGTTTCAGAACTTGGATTTCACAGGCAGTTAGATTTGAATTCTATCATTTATCTCAGTTATTTACCACAGGCATGTTTACTTTCTCACACTGTTTCATATAGTTATCGCAATCTCAACCTGCAGGCTTGCTCATGCACAGTATTTCACCCTTTCACACTTTATTCATTCATGGCATTATGGATGTTGCTGGCAATGGCAGCATTATTGTCTTGAACCTTCATGACCATTTCAAAGGGTAGTGGTTACATATTGGTCAAATAGTAGAATTCCTTTCTCAGGAAATGTGTTCTCATGACAGTGCTGGACTTTGATCATTATTGCAGGCCAATCATATTGAAATTTAAAGTTTCCATTGATTTGAACAAATGCCACCACAGCAGGAGTGCAGACCTTTGGATTCTCACTCTTAGTTGCCCCTCAGTATGTTCGGGGAAGATATTACAGATAAGATGGCGTAGAGGGATACTTTATTTAGGGACAAGTAGGTTAGCAAATTAATTGAGCTTAAAAAACCCCAACTGTAACATAATAAACATAGTAACTGCAAGTTTTCAGATTAAAAAGAGAAACTGCTCAGATATATGGATCTTTACTGAAGAACTAAGGAATCTTCCTATTTTCCTTAGTAGGGCAAAGCATTTATAAAGGATAATAGTGCAGTAATTCCTTGTAAATATATAATTAATGTATAAAAATATCCCAAGGAGCTGCTTTATGTATGGTGGTGTTACAGTTGTTAAGTTACAGGACTAGTAACACTAGTAAATAAAACCAAAATGCTGACATACACAATAGGTCTGGTAGCATCTGTTTTGAAAGAAAGAAAGGTAACATTTCACATCAGTAACTTTTTAAGATGAGATCTAGGTGATCAGAGGCATGAATTCAGATCCCTCCGTGGCTGATGTGGAATTTAAATTAACTATCTGAAATTTGCAAAAAAAACTGCTTGTTCCACTTACGCACTAATGGTCAGTGTTGTGTTTCAAAATCTGTTCTTCTCTTTATTCAGGGACATCAAACCAGACAACATTCTTCTGGATGTAAATGGGCACATCCGACTGGCAGACTTTGGCTCCTGTCTCAAGCTTATGGAAGATGGAACAGTGAGTTACAAGTAACATCTT
This sequence comes from Mobula hypostoma, assembly GCF_963921235.1. Classification (NCBI taxonomy): domain Eukaryota; kingdom Metazoa; phylum Chordata; class Chondrichthyes; order Myliobatiformes; family Myliobatidae; genus Mobula; species Mobula hypostoma. The sequence goes on from NC_086098.1 coordinate 123,117,008, forward strand.
AAAAAAAATTGTGCTGCATTTATATTTAGTCAGAATGTGAATGAGATGTGTTGCATCATTTTTATTTTTAAATTGTCTTCAAGTACATATTGAAGGTTTTCTGATTACATGCATTAATCCTAATTCACTCCCTTTTCCATTGTACCTTAACACCACAATGTGCTGTTTCCCAATTCAAGGTCCTTGAGACTTTCATTTGTGCTGTGGAGACCCAGGTCTCAAAGCAGCTCCGTAGGCCCATATACTTGACTCTTGTTGATTAAGTGTTGCAATTTTTTAAAACATTGAGCTCAATTTATATTTGTACCAAACATAGTTCACTAAAACATCCAGGGAGTAAAATGTTCTACCAAGTGCCAGTTCTAAAAGTCAACCAGCTGGATATTGTCAGGATAAAGTGCCTGTTATTCTGTATACCTGATTGGCTATTGCTTTAAACTAATCTTATATGTTATTTTGAACTCAGTGTGTTAAATTTAGACTTGTAAAGGATCTGCAGTCAAACAATTGCTTGTATATGAGTAATAGATAAAATGTTGTCATGGATTTTAAGTAAATGTTTATGGCAACAAGAGGGCTACCTTTAGTAAGATGGGATTAGATGAGCCAAATGACCTACCACATCTGTTCTTATTTCTGTGATATGCTCATGTCACGTTCATTTTTATTTCAGCGAACGATTACTCTACTCAGCAAGGATCAGGTAACCCAGGCAGGCAGTACGTATGTGTGTCTCACACCCTGCCCACAGTTTGAGCACTGGGGACTATGCTGCACTTCACCTGCACCACAAACCAGATACAGAGCAGAATTGTACAACCACCACAGTCAGCATACACCCTCATGATTAAATGCCGAATTTGCCCAAACCTGAACTAGGATAATCTCACTTTAAATATCTGACACAATGAATCAATACTTCACCACCCACTCCTTTAATCTGATTAGATACCTCCCTCTTCTGGCCCTATAAATTCTTATTCACCTGGCCTCTGCCATGAATAAACTCCTTGCTCACTCATCCCTTTATCAGGTTTTGATATTTCACTACTCATTTGTCATTTTTATCAAGGTTAAATACGTCACTTATCCAAACTTGATGTGATATAACTTATTCAGAACACATAGTTTTTGCATGATACCATTTAAGAGCACCATGAACCTACAATACACATTATGGTTTGTTGGAAATGCACTCCTGAGGCACATCCTGCATGAATGCTTGTAATATACATTAGCTAGAGGTGCTCATTTACTATTGTGTGTGCATATGCATAGACAGTTACACTGTTGATTCCATAAGCTATATAATGCCAACACAGTATACAACTGCTGCACACCATTTATGTAATTGTTCATTTACTAAATTTTCAATGAAGCTTTCAACATATTTTTCTACTATTTCATTGAAAGCAAGTTCTATATATAAATATTTGGTATCATCACATTGGATAAACTGGAATGCATTTCACAGTTTCTGTATACGTGCAAGTATTTTCATATGGATTAACTCATACATTTGTTAGGTTTCCTTAGCTAAACACTGAAGGAAAAATATTTTAAGTACCAAAATACGTGTGCCTTTTAATTCTATTTATATCTCAGGGCACAAATTTGCATGTTTTAGCTGGATTCAAGATGCTTTTGCTCACTGTCAGCTGAGCTAATTCTGCTTAAAGTGCTTGTTGCAACTGGATTTTGCTCTCAGTTCTCGGTTAAGGGGTCTTAGGTAAGGGTTTAGTAGCAAGCTTCACATTGTCTAGTGAACTTAACTATAGGTACTTTTCTTTCAAGCCACAGAGACAGCATTTTATTGTGGAAGTGATTAAACCGAATTTTTTTAATATACTTTTGAATTTGATCATGTAAGTTATCAAGGCTTGTTCCAAGAAAACCTCAGCTTTCAAGATTCCCTGCTTGTCACAGGCTTTCCTGACCTGGAAATTTATAATCGTCAATTCTTCGTCGCTGGTCAAAATCCTGGAACTCTGTGAAAACAACATTGTGAGAGTATTTTCTCCATGACTGCAGTGGTTTAAGGCAGCAGCTTATCACCACCTTCTCAGGGGCAATAAATGTTGATGGCATTCTGAAGAAAAATGTTGTTGATCCATTATACGTTCTTTATTATGAACAACTGTTAATGTATTTTACGGTTTAATTTATTTTGTTTAGTAATTAGTTTATTATTGCAAGGATACAGTGAGGAGCTTCTGTTTGCGTGCTATCCAGACAGATCATTCCATAAATAAGTACATCAGGATATTACAAAAGAAACAAGACAATGCAGAATATAGAGCTTTATTTCCAGAGAAAGAGCATGCAGGTAGACAAATGAAGTATGAGGACTGTGACGAGTGAGATTTAAGAGTTAAAGAGTTCTTCTTTATCCTATAAAGAGACTCATTCAAGAATGTTATAACCGCAGGATAGAAGCTTTAATATGGAAACCTTCATATTTCTTAAGGAAAATTTGTTGTCTATTGAGATGGTCTGATGTGAAACCGGTTGAAGTATAAATAATCTAGCAAGACAGATCATAATTGCTACTAAATGGCACAGAAGGCCAAAAGTGCTGTGCTGCTAAAGTCAGTGAGAGAAATAAATTATACATTTTTTGGAACTTGCACTCAAATGGTTCACAAAGAAGATAAGTTGCAAATATTACTTGGTAGCCAAGTTAAAAGACCAGTTTAACCACAGCAGGGTGTCATAAATATCAATATTTAGTTAATGTTTATAGAACAAAGAATGTTGGGTAAGACCAACTTAGTATTCATCAAAATACCAAGGTTTTTTTTCATCATTTGAACAGACAGATGCACTTTAGAGTAATGTTTCATCTATGAATGTATTATCTAATAATACACCACTCCTGAAGTGTGCTTAGATTGCAAAGTTCCAGAATGGGCTTTAACTCTGTAATGTTCTGCCTCAAACGGCAAGAATAATATACTAAGTAGACATATCAAACCAATGCCTTGTCAGGCATATGCAATTGATCTTATGTCTATATTTCAGTGAAGAGCTGAGGATGTCTTCTTAATGTCCTGCCCAGTATTTATTCTTCAATCAGCATTATTGAGGTTTTTCTGCTGAAGCAATTTACTCGAAGCAAAACTTAGGCTCCTGTTTTTTTTAAAGGGATCTGATAACCAGAAGGCAATCCAAAAGTGTACTCAGTAATTTCAAATGTTTACTATATTATTATTTGCTGAGAATAACATAAAGGATAGTTTATTATTATTTTAATTATCCTCCTGTCCAATACATGTTTTTCCAAGTTCTGAAATTGTTTCTATGGAATACTTGTTATCAATACATAGTTGCACATCACATGGACACTGTTAATTTGTTTATTCTATATGTAATTTTTTTTCTATGTTCAATTTTGTCATGGTGTTAAACCTATTCAAAATTAGATATTTACTGCTGGTCAGAGAATGAAAGTTCTCTGATGAGCATGACATAGACTGGACCAGATAGTGAACTCACGTGTTGCCAGTCAGCAAAGTGTTGGTGGTGATGAGGACTCGGTGGTGTGGAAAGGGGAATTTGTTTCTGGGATGTTACTAATGCAGTGAAAATGCTTGGGAGTTCTAGGAACTAAGAGAGCATCTAATAGAGGAGAAAAGGTTAATGTTTCAAACCAATCGGGAGTTACTCTTGTATATAGAGTATACATTCAGTGACCAGAACTTGCATTCCATGTTTTCTCACATCCAGTTGGGGAAAAAGTGTTTTTCAAAGAATTTGAGAAAATGTTTGATACCATCAGGATTTGTCAAGGTTGACTTAGGTGAAGTTTAAACGTAACAATTGTGTTCCAGTTTTAGTATCAATGCATGGGACCTAATATGTTATGTTTCTAATGTAGGTTCAGTCTTCTGTGGCAGTGGGAACCCCTGACTACATTTCTCCTGAAATTCTTCAAGCCATGGAAGATGGCAAAGGAAAATATGGACCAGAATGTGACTGGTGGTCACTTGGTGTTTGCATGTATGAAATGCTTTTTGGGGAAACTCCATTCTATGCAGAATCTTTAGTGGAGACATATGGGAAAATCATGAATCACAAAGTGAGTTATGTGTAATGTCCCACCCATTTGTGTTTTTGGTTAGTATAAATTTTTTTTTACACACAGGTTAATGGCCTTTTGAATCATTCAAATGCCTGAGATGACCTACTGTAGATGTGATGGTGTGATAGACCTGAACCAGATTATCTGTTCACTTTTTGCCGTCTCTCCGAAAAAAAACTAGAAACATTACGCCATGACAAATAATCAAATGTGTGTGGATCTTTAAAGAGATGTACTGCTTTAACATGTTTCGATAGATGAATGCTAAGTTAATGCGTTGTACATGGTTAGTCAGTGCGATCTCATTTTATGAATCATGAGGTTTGTGACAAGATAAACTGGCAAAGAAGTATAGAAGCTGGAATGTTTTGGGAGAGGGAGAGCTAACTTATAAATGTAGAGAATCTATACTCAGTGGCCACGTAATTAGGTAGAGCTGTACACCTGCTCAATAATGCAAAAATCTAATCAACTACTACACGATGACAGTAACTCAGTCCACAAAACCAGGTGAAGAAGTTCAGTAGTTGTTCAAACCAAACATCTGAATTTGGAAGAAATATGACCTTTGTGACTTTGACTATGTAAAATGATGGTTGGTGCCAGGCGGGGTTGTTTGAGTATCCCAGAGACTGCTGATCAATCATGAGTCTCCAGAAAAGTCTCCAGAATTTACAAAGAATGGTGCAAAAAGGAAAAAAAAATCTAGTGAGTAACAGTTTTGTGGGTCAAAATGCCTTGTTAATAAGAGAGGTCAGAGGAGAATGGCCAGACTGGTTCAAGCTGGCAGGAAGGTGACACATTACAACAGTGGTGTGCAAAAGAGCATCTCTGAATGCACAGCACATCGAACCTTGAAGTGGATGGGCTTATAGCAGCAGAAGACCACAAACATACCTAATCAAGTATTGCTTTTATCTGGTCCTACTGTAGAAATGTTTGAAGCTTTTGCAAATTGTATCTGGCATGGGAAGTGATTTTTTTTTTCAAATAGTGCCTATAATCTTAGTGAGGGCTGAGGATCAGTAGTGTAATCACATCAAATGAAATACAAAGTAAACTGCAGATGCTGGAAATCTGAAACAAAAATGGAGAATGCTGGGAATAGATGACAAATAGGTCGGTCAGATAGCATCTGTAGGAAGAGAAATCATTCACATCATAGGTTTCAGAACCACTAAACAGTTCAGTGGAGTTTCAAATCTACCATCCATGTGGAAAGTTGTCCAGGTACATCTTGTTCATATATCCAATTTGTCTAATAACTGCCTAATCAATCCAATCTCAGTCTTGAAGGTGTTGTGACAGTGCTAACAAACACAATGTACTCACTAATTATTGATACCCACTTTGAATTCACCAGGGCTATTCATTCCACACAGTTTAAAACTTGGTCCAAACATTTAACTTAAGAGCTAAATTCTGGAAGTGAGGTAAAAATTATTGATGTTGACATCAGGGCAGCATTTGACCAAGTGTGGTATCAAGAAGCCCTGGTATTTGCCTTAATTATTTTGACAGTATCTTTCAAACCCACAAGATGTATCACCAAGAGAGATGTTGAGTGGAGATAAGCACTGCAGCTTTCAGGATTCCAACTGTAAAAGGTCAACCTGTCTTGGAAATAATTTCATTACTCCTTTTTTGCCATTGATCTCACTGTTAGAATTCTCTGCCTAATAACACTGTGAGAACATGTTTACTTGAGGACTGTGACAATCCAGAAGGCTGCTCATTGCCACCTTCTCAGTTAGGGAGGTACTATAAATGCAGGCCTTACTAGTGATACCTACATCACCAAAAAAAGTAATAAAATAAAGAAAAACTTTGCACATATCACAATGACACTACATTCATACATTTCCTTTTTGACCACTCTCTGCTTTTCGCTGTCCTTTCTCCCAATACCTGCTTCCCCATTCTGTTTACTGCTGTGTCCCCATCCTCAAATCTGTGTTCCATTTTCCTGAGTCTCCATAAAACTACTTCTGATGATACTTCTGATAAAAAAAAATTTGTTGAAACAGAAGATGTTCCTATGACTGTGTGCATGTGTGTGTGACGTGTGGCAGGTGTTTTGAGAACGTTGACAGATTTGTTTCAAAATTCTCTCCTGATTGTGTTGCTTGCTATGATAAGCTCCATTCATCCAGCATTTACAAGACTTTGATAGACAATAGACAGTAGGTGCAGAAGTAGACCATTCGGCCCTTCGAGCCTGCACCGCCATTCTGAGATCATGGCTGATCATCTACTATCAATACCCGGTTCCTGCCTTGTCCCCATAACCCTTGATTCCCCTATCATAAGATACCTATCTAACTGCTTCTTGAAAGCATCCAGAGAATTGGCCTCCACTGCCTTCTGAGGCAGCGCGTTCCACACCTCCACAACTCTCTGGGAGAAGAAGTTCCTCCTCAACTCTGTCCTAAATGACCTACCCCTTATTCTTAAACCATGCCCTCTGGTACTGGACTCTCCCAGCATCTGGAACATATTTCCTGCCTCTATCTTGTCCAATCCCTTAATAATCTTATATGTCTCAATCAGATCCCCCCTCAATCTCCTTAATTCCAATGTGTACGAGCCCAGTCTCTCTAACCTCTCTGCGTAAGACAGTCCGGACATCCCAGGAATTAACCTAGTGAACCTACGCTAAACCTCCTCCACAGCCAGGATGTTCTTCCTTAACCCTGGAGACCAAAACTGCACACAATACTCCAGGTGTGGTCTCACCAGGGCCCTGTACAAATGCAAAAGGATTTCCTTGCTCTTGTACTCAAGTCCCTTTGTAATAAAGGCCAACATTCCATTAGCCTTCTTCACTGCCTGCTGCACTTGTTCATTCACCTTCAGAGACTGATGAACAAGTACTCCTAGATCTCTTTGTATTTCTCCCTTACCTAACTCCACACCATTCAGATAATAATCTGCCTTCCTGTTCTTGCTCCCAAAGTGAATAACCTCACACTTATTCACATTAAATGCCATCTGCCAAGTTCTGCCCACTCACCCAGCCTATCCAAGTCACCTTGAATTCTCCTAACATCCTCATCACATGTCACACTGCCACCCAGCTTAGTATCATCAGCAAACTTGCTGATGTTATTCACAATGCCTTCCTCTAAATCATTGACGTAAATCATAAACAGCTGTGGTCCCAATACTGAGCCCTGTGGCACCCCACTAGTCACCACTCGCCATTCCGAGAAACACCCATTCACTGCTACCCTTTGCTTTCTATCTGCCAACCAGTTTTCTATCCATGTCAATATCCTCCCCCCAATGCCATGAGCTCTGATTTTACCCACCAATCTCCTATGTGGTACCTTATCAAGTGCCTTCTGAAAGTCAAGGTACATCCACTGGATCTCCCGTGTCTATCTTCCTGGTTACATCCTCGAAAAACTCCAATAGATTAGTCAACCATGATTTGCCCTTGGTAAATCCGTGCTGGCTCGGCCCAATCCTATCACTGCTATCAAGATATGCCGCTATTTCATCTTTAATAATGGACTCTAGCATCTTCCCCACTACTGATGTTAGGCTAACAGGGCGATAGTTCCCTGTTTTCTCCCTCCCTCCTTTCTTAAAAAGTGGGATAACATTAGCCATTCGCCAATCATCAGGAACTGATCCTGAATCTAAGGAACATTGGAAAATGATCACCAATGCATCCGCAATTTCCAGAGCCACCTCCTTTAGTACCCTAGGATGCAGACCATCTGGACCTGGGGATTTGTTAGCCTTCAGTCCCATCAGTCTACTCATCACCGTTTCCTTCCTAATGTCAATCTGTTTCAGTTCCTCTGTTACCCTATGTCCTTGGCCCATCCATACATCTGGGAGATTACTTGTGTCTTCCCTAGTGAAGACAGATCCAAAGTACTTATTAAATTCGTCTGCCACTTCTCTGTTTCCCATAACAATTTCTCCCAATTCATTCTTCAAGGGCCCAACATTGTTCTTAACTATCTTCCTTCTCTTCACATACCTAAAAAAACTTTTGCTATCCTCCTTTATATTCCTAGCTAGCTTGTGTTCATACCTCATTTTTTCTCCCCATATAGCCTTTTTAGTTAAGTTCTGTTGCTCCTTAAAAATTTCCCAACCATCCGTCTTCCCACTCACCTTAGCTCTGTTATACTTCTTTTTTAATGCTATGCTATCTCTGACTTCCTTTGTCAACCACTGTGGCCACTTTCCCCCCTTTGAATCCTTCCTTCTCTGGGGGATGAACTGATTTTGCACCTTGTGCATTATTCCCAAGAATACCTGCCTAATGCTGTTCCACTGTCTTTTCTGCTAGGATATTCGACCAGTCAACTTTGGCCAGCTGCTCCCTCATGGCTCCATAGTCTCCTTTGTTCACAGCAATACTGACACTTCTGATCTGCCCTTATCCCTCTCAACTTGCAGATAAAAACTTATCATATTATGGTCACTACCTCCTAATGGCTCCTTTACTTCAAGATCACTTATCAAATCCTGTTCATTGCACAACACTAAATCCAGAATAGCCTTATCCCTGGTCGGCTCTCGTACAAGCTGCTCCAAAAATGCATCCCTTAGGCACTCTACAAACTCCCTATCCTGGGGTCCAGTACCAACCTGATTTTCCTAGTTCACCTGCATGTTGAAATCCCCCATAACTACTGCGACATTTCCTTTGCCACATGCCATTGTTAACCCCCTATTCAACTTGCACCCAATATCCATGCT